>NW_027476977.1:0-112927 GCF_051020955.1 Megalopta genalis | reverse complement strand
TGGATTTGAAGCTAAACCTTCTACATCGTATTGATTTGAAGCTGAATCATTTGTTTTGCATGGATTTGAAGCTAAGCCTTCTACTTCGCGTTGATTTGAAGCTAAAGCATGTGTTTCGTTTGGATTTGAAGCTACTACGTTTGTTTCGCCTGCATTTGAAGCTATATCACTTATATCACAAGTATCTGAAGCTGAATGATTTGTTTCGCATGGATTGAAGATAAGCCTTCTACTTCGCATTGATTTAAAGCTAAATCATGTGTTTTGCATGGATTTGAAGCTAAATCATGTGTTTCGCATGGATTTGAAGCTAACTCGTTAGTTTCGTCTGCATTTGAAGCCATATCACTTATATCGCTAGTATCTGAAGATAAATCATTTCTTTCGCATGGATTTGATGCTAACTCGTTTGTTTCCCCTGCATTTGAAGCTATATCACTTATATCCCAAGTGTTTGAAGCGAAATCATTTGTTTCGCATGGATTTGAAGCTAAACGTTCTACATAGCATTGATTTGCAGCTAAATCATGTATTTCGGTGGGATTTGAAGCTATACCTTCTACATCGCTTTGATTTGAATCTGAATCATGTGTTTTGCATGGATTTGATGCTAACTCGTTTGTTTCGCATGCAGTTAAATCTGATTCATGTATATCGCAAGTATTTGAAGCCAAACCATTTGTTTCGCATGGATCTGAAGCCAAGCCTTCTTCTTCGCATTGATTTGAAGCTAAATCATGTGTTTTGCATGGATTTGATGCTAACTCGTTTGTTTCGCATGCAGTTAAAGCTGATTCATGTATATCGCAAGTATTTGAAGCCAAACCATTTGTTTCGCATGGATTTAAAGCCAAGCCTTCTACTTCGCATTGATTTGAAGCTAAATCATGTGTCCCGTATGGATTTGAAGCTAACTCGTTTGATTCGTCTGCATTTGAAGCTATATCACTTATATCGCAAGTATTTGAACCTGAATCATTTGTTTCGCGCGGATTTGAAGCTAAGCCTTCTACTTCGCGATGATTTGAAGCTAAAGCTTGTGTTTCGTTTGGATTTGAAGCTACTTCGTTTATTTCGCCTGCATTTGAAGCTATATCACTTATATCGCAAGTATCTGATGCAAGTCATTTGTGTCGCATGGATTTGAAGCTAAACCTTACAAATCCCATTGGTTTGAAGCTAAGTCGTGCACATCGCATTGGTTTGAAGCTAAACCTTAAACATCGTATTGTTTTGAAGCTAAATAATGTGTTTCGTATGGAGTTGAAGCTAGCACGTTTGTTCCGTCTGCATTTGAAGTTATGTCAGTTATATCGCAAGTATCTGATGATAAATCATTTGTTTCGCATGGATTTGAAGCTAAGCCTTCTACTTCGCATGGATTTAAAGCTAAATGATGTGTACCGTATGGATTTTGAAGCTAACTCGTTTGATTCGTCTGCATTTGATGCTACTTCACTTATATCGCAAGCATCTGAACCTAAATCATTTGTTTCGCATGGATTTGAAGCTAAACCTTCTACATCGTATTGATTTGAAGCTAAATCATGTGTTTCGCTTGGATTTGAAGCTATACCTTCTACATCGCTTTGATTTGAAGCTAAATCATTTGTTTTTGCATGGATTTGATGCTAACTCGTTTGTTTCCCCCTGCATTTGAAGCTATTTCAGTTATATCGCAAGTATCAGACGCTAAATCATGTGTTTCGCTTGGATTTGAAGCTAAACCTTTTACATCGGATTGATTTGCAGCTTAATCATGTGTTCTGCATGTATTTGAAGCTAACTCGTTCGTTTCGCCTGCATTCGATGCTATATCACTTCTATCGCTAGTATCTGAAGCTAAATCATTTGTTTCGCATGGATTTGAAGCTAAACCTTCTACATCGTATTGATTTGAAGCTGAATCATTTGTTTTGCATGGATTTGAAGCTAAGCCTTCTACTTCGCGTTGATTTGAAGCTAAAGCATGTGTTTCGTTTGGATTTGAAGCTACTACGTTTGTTTCGCCTGCATTTGAAGCTATATCACTTATATCGCAAGTATCTGAAGCTGAATGATTTGTTTCGCATGGATTTGAAGATAAGCCTTCTACTTCGCATTGATTTAAAGCTAAATCATGTGTTTTGCATGGATTTGAAGCTAAATCATGTGTTTCGCTTGGATTTGAAGCTAACTCGTTTGTTTCCCCTGCATTTGAAGCTATATCACTTATATCGCAAGTTTCTGATGCTAAATCATTTGCTTCGCATGGATTTGAAGCTAACTCGTTCGTTTCGCCTGCATTCGATGCTATATCACTTCTATACCTGAAGCTAAATCATTTGTGTCGCATGGATTTGAAGGTAAACCTTCTACAACGCCTTGATTTGCAGCTAAATCATGTGATTCGCATAGATTTGAAACTAAGTCGTTTGTTTCGTCTGCATTTGATGCTATATCACTTATATCGCAATTATCTTATGCTAAATCATTTGTGTCGCATGGATTGAATCTAAACCTTCTACATAGCATTGATTTGAAGCTTAATCATGTGTTTCGTTTGGATTTGAAGCTATACCTTCTACAACGCTTTGATATGAAGCTAAATCATGTATTTTGCTTGGAATTGATGCTAACTCGTTTGTTTCCCCTGCATTTTGAAGCTATTTCAGTTACATCGCAAGTATCTAATGCAAAATCATATGTTTCGCTTGGATTTGAAGCTAAACCTTCTACTGCGCATGGATTTAAAGCTAAATGATGTGTGTCGCATGGATTTGAAGCTAACTCGTTAGTTTCGTCTGCATTTGAAGCTATATCACTTATATCGCTAGTATCTGAAGATAAATCATTTGTGTCTCATGGATTTGAAGTTAAACCATCTACATGGCATTGATTTGAAGTTAAATCATTTGTTTCGCTTGGATTTGAAGCTAAACCTTCTACATCGCATTGATTGGAAGCTAAATCATGTGTTTCGCTTGGATTTGAAGCTAACCTTCTACATCGTATCGATTTGAAGCAAAATGATATGTATCGCATGGCTTTTGAAGCTACCCCGTTTGAATCGTCTGCATTTGCAGTTATATCACTTATATCACAAGTGTTTGAAGCTAAATCATTTGTTCCGCATGGATTTGAAGCTAAACCTTCTACATCGCATTGATTTCAAACTTAATCATTTGTTTTGCTTGGATTTGAAGCTAACTCGTTTGTTTCCCCTGCATTTGAAGCTATATCACTTATATCGCAAGATTCTGATGCTAAATCATTTGCTTCGCATGGATTTGAAGCTAATCATTCTACACCGCATTGATTTGAAGCTAAATCATGTGTTTTCGCATGGATTTGAAGCTAACTCGTTAGTTTCGTCTGCATTTGAAGCTATATCACTTATATCGCTAGTATCTGAAGCTAAATCATTTGTTTCGCATGGATTTGAAGTTAAACCTTCTGCAACGCACTGATTTGCAGCTAAATCATGTGATTCGCATGGATTTGAAGCTAACTCGTTTCTTTTCTGCATTTGAAGCTATATCACATATATCCCAAGTGATTGAAGCTCAATCATTTGCTTCGCATGGATTTGAAGCTAATCATTCTACACCGCATTGATTGGAAGCTAAATCATGTGCTTCGCATGGATTTGAAGCTAACTCGTTAGTTTCGTCTGCATTTGAAGCTATATCACTTATATCGCTAGTATCTGAAGATAAATCATTTCTTTCGCATGGATTTGATGCTAACTCGTTTGTTTCCCCTGCATTTGAAGCTATTTCAGTTATATCGCAAGTATCAGACGCTAAATCATGTGTTTCGCTTGGATTTGAAGCTAAACCTTTTACATCGGATTGATTTGCAGCTTAATCATGTGTTCTGCATGTATTTGAAGCTAACTCGTTCGTTTTCGCCTGCATTCGATGCTATATCACTTCTATCGCTAGTATCTGAAGCTAAATCATTTGTTTCGCATGGCATTTGAAGCTAAACCTCTACATCGTATTGATTTGAAGCTGAATCATTTGTTTTGCATGGATTTGAAGCTAAGCCTTCTACTTCGCGTTGATTTGAAGCTAAAGCATGTGTTTCGTTTGGATTTGAAAGCTACTACGTTTGTTTCTCCTGCATTTGAAGCTATATCACTTATATCGCAAGTATCTGAAGCTGAATGATTTGTTTCGCATGGATTTGAAGATAAGCCTTCTACTTCGCATTGATTTGCAGCTAAATCATGTGTTTCGCTTGGATATGAAGCTAACTCGTTTGTTTCCGTCTGCATTTGAAACTATATCACTTATATCCCAAGTTTTGAAGCTAAATCATTTGTTTCGCATGGATTTGAAGCTAATCCTTCTACATGGTATTGGTCGTAAAGCTGAATCATGTGTTTCGCTTGGATTTATAGCTAACTCGTTGTTTCCCCTGCGTTTGAAGCTATATCACTTCTATCGCAAGTATCTAAAGCTAAATCATTTGTTTCGCATGGATTTGAAGCTAAACTTTCTACATAGCATTGATTTGCAGCCAAATCATGTGTTTCGCTTGGATATGAAGCTAACCCGTTTGTTTCCGTCTGCATTTGAAAACTATATCACTTATATCCCAAGTTTTGAAGCTAAATCATTTGTTTCGCATGGATTTGAAGCTAATCCTTCTACATGGTATTGTTGTAAAGCTGAATCATGTGTTTCGCTTGGATTTATAGCTAACTCGTTTGTTTCCCCTGCGTTTGAAGAGCTATATCACTTCTATCGCAAGTATCTAAAGCTAAATCATTTGTTTCGCATGGATTTGAAGCTAAACTTTCTACATAGCATTGATTTGCAGCCAAATCATGTGTTTCGCTTGGATATGAAGCTAACCCGTTTGTTTCCGTCTGCATTTGAAACTATATCACTTATATCCCAAGTTTTGAAGCTAAATCATTTGCTTCGCATGGATTTGAAGCTAATCATTCTACACCACATTGATTTGAAGCTAAATCATGTGTTTCGCATGGATTTGAAGCTAACTCGTTAGTTTCGTCTGCATTTGAAGCTATATCACTTATATCGCTAGTATCTGAAGCTAAATCATTTGTTTCGCATGGATTTGAAGTTAAACCTTCTGCATCGCAACTGATATTTGCAGCTAAATCATGTGATTCGCATGGATTGGAAGCTAACTCGTTTGTTTCGTCTGCATTTCAAGCTGTATCACTTATATCGCAAGTATCTGAATCTAAATCAGTTGTGTCTCATGGATTTGAAGCAAAACCTTCTACATCGCATTGATTTGCAGCTAAATCATGTGTTTCGCATGGATTTGAAGCTAACTCGTTTGTTTCGTCTGCATTTGAAGCTATATCACTTATATCCCAAGCGATTGAAAGTAAATCATTTGTTTCGCATGGATTTCAAGCTAAACCTTCTACATCGCATTGATTTGAAGCTAAATCATTTGTTTCGCATTGATTTGAAGCTAAACCTTATACATCGTATCGATTTGAAGCTAAATGATATGTATCGCATGAATTTTGAAGCTATCCCGTTTGATTCGTCTCCATTTGCAGCTATATCACTTATATCACAAGTGTTTGAAGCTAAATCATTTGTTTCGCTTGAATTTGAAGCTATACCTTCTACATCGCTTTGATTTGAAGTTAAATCATTTGTGTCGCATGGATTTGAAGCTAACTCGTCTTTTTCGCCTGCATTTGAAGCTATATCACTTATATCGCTAGTATCTGAACCTAAATCATTTGTTTCGCATGGATTTGAAGCTAAACCTTCTACATCGCATTGATTTGAAGATAAATCATGTGTTTTGGCTTGGATTTCATGCTAACTCGTTCATTTCGCCTGCATTTGATGCTATATCACTTATATCGCAAATATCTGAAGCTAAATCATTTGATTCGCTTGGATTTGAAGCTGAACCTTCTACATCGCATTGATTGAAGATAAATTATGTGTTTCGCATGGATTTGAAGGTAACTCGTTAGTTTAGCCTGCATTTGAAGCTATATTACTTATATCGCAAGTATCTGAACCTTAATCATTTGTTTCGCATGGATTTGAATCTAAGCCTTCTATTTCGCATAGTTTTAAAGATAAATGATGTGTATCGCACGGATGTTGAAGCTATCCCGTTTGATTCGTCTGCATTTGCAGCCTATATCACTTATATCACAAGTGTTTGAAACTAAATCATTTGTTTCGCATGGATTTGAATCTAAACCTTCTACATCGCTTTGATTTGAAGTTAAATCATTTGTGTCGCATGGATTTGAAGCTAACTCGTTTTTTTCGCCTGCATTTGAAGCTATATCACTTATATCGCTAGTATCTGAACCTAAATCATTTGTTTCGCATGGATTTGAAGCTAAACCTTCTACATCGCATTGAATTGAAGCTTCATCATGTGTTTTTGCATGTATTGAAGCTAACTCGTTTGTTTCTCCTGCATTTGAATCTATATCACTTATATCGCAAGTTTCTGATGCTAAATCATTTGCTTCGCATGGATTTGAAGCTAATCATTCTACACCGCATTGATTGGAAGCTAAATCATGTGTTTCGCATGGATTTGAAGCTAACTCGTTAGTTTCGTCTGCATTTGAAGCTATATCACTTATATCGCTAGTATCTGAAGATAAATCATTTGTTTCGCATGGATTTGAAGTTAAACCTTCTGCATCGCACTGATTTGCAGCTAAATCATGTGATTCGCATGGATTGGAAGCAAACTCGTTTGTTTCGACTGCATTTCAAGCTGTATCACTTATATCGCAAGTATCTGAATCTAAATCAGTTGTGTCTCATGGATTTGAAGCTAAACCTTCTACATAGCATTGGTTTGAAGCTAAATCATGTGTTTCGCATGGATTTGAAGCTAACTCGTTTGTTTCGCATGCTGTTGAAGCTATATCACCTATATCCCAAGTGTTTGAAGCTCAATCATATGCTTCGCATGGATTTGAAGCTAAACCTTCCACATCGCATTGATTTGCAGCTAAATCTTGTGTTTCGCATGGATTTGAAGCTAAGTCGTCTGTTTCGTCTGCATTTGAAGCTATATCACTTATATCCCAAGCGTTTGAAAGTAAATTATTTGTTTCGCCTGGATTTGAAGTTAAACCTTCTAAATCGCACTGATTTGAAGCTAAATCGTGTGATTAGATTGGATTTGAATTTAACTCGTTTGTTTCCCCTGCATTTGAATCTATATCACTAAATATCGCAACTATCTGATGTTAAATCGTTTGTTTCGCATGGATTTGAAGCTAAACCTTCTACATCGCATTGATTTCCTGCTAAATCATGTGATTCGCTTGGATTGGAAGCTAACTCGTTTGTTTTGTCTGCATTTGAAGCTGTATCACTTATATTGCAAGTATCTGAAGCTATATCATTTGTGTCTCATGGATTTGAAGCTAAACCTTCTACATAGCATTGATTTGCAGCTAAATCGTGTGTTTCGCATCGATTTGAAGCTAACTCCTTTGTTTCCCCTGCATTTGAAACTATATCACTTATATCGCAAGTATCTGAATCTAAATCATTTGTGTCTCATGGATTTGAAGCAAAACCTTTTACATAGCAGCGATTTGCAGCTAAATCATGTGATTCGCTTGCATTTAAAGCTAACTCGTTTTTTCCCCTGCATTTGAAGCTATATCACTTATATCGCAAGTATCTAAAGCTAAATCATTTGTTTCGCATGGATTTGAAGCTAAACTTTCTACATAGCATTGATTTGCAGCTAAATCATGTGTTTCGCTTGGATATGAAGCTAACTCGTTTGTTTCCGTCTGCATTTGAAACTATATCACTTATATCCCAAGTTTTGAAGCTAAATCATTTGTTTCGCATGGATTTGAAGCTAATCCTTCTACATGGTATTGGTGTAAAGCTGAATCATGTGTTTCGCTTGGATTTATAGCTAACTCGTTTGTTTCCCCTGCGTTTGAAGCTATATCATTTCTATCGCAAGTATCTAAAGCTAAATCATTTGTTTCGCATGGATTTGAAGCTAAACTTTCTACATAGCATTGATTTGCAGCCAAATCATGTGTTTCGCTTGGATATGAAGCTAACCCGTTTGTTTCCGTCTGCATTTGAAACTATATCACTTATATCCCAAGTTTTGAAGCTAAATCATTTGTTTCGCATGGATTTGAAGCTAATCCTTCTACATGGTATTGGTGTAAAGCTGAATCATGTGTTTCGCTTGGATTTATAGCTAACTCGTTTGTTTCCCCTGCGTTTGAAGCTATATCACTTCTATCGCAAGTATCTAAAGCTAAATCATTTGTTTCGCATGGATTTGAAGCTAAACTTTCTACATAGCATTGATTTGCAGCCAAATCATGTGTTTCGCTTGGATATGAAGCTAACCCGTTTGTTTCCGTCTGCATTTGAAACTATATCACTTATATCCCAAGTTTTGAAGCTAAATCATTTGCTTCGCATGGATTTGAAGCTAATCATTCTACACCACATTGATTTGAAGCTAAATCATGTGTTTCGCATGGATTTGAAGCTAACTCGTTAGTTTCGTCTGCATTTGAAGCTATATCACTTATATCGCTAGTATCTGAAGCTAAATCATTTGCTTCGCATGGATTTGAAGTTAAACCTTCTGCATCGCACTGATTTGCAGCTAAATCATGTGTTTCGCATGGATTTGAAGCTAACTCGTTTGTTTCGTCTGCATTTGAAGCTATATCACTTATATCCCAAGCGATTGAAAGTAAATCATTTGTTTCGCATGGATTTCAAGCTAAACCTTCTACATCGCATTGATTTGAAGCTAAATCATTTGTTTCGCATTGATTTGAAGCTAAACCTTATACATCGTATCGATTTGAAGCTAAATGATATGTATCGCATGAATTTTGAAGCTATCCCGTTTGATTCGTCTCCATTTGCAGCTATATCACTTATATCACAAGTGTTTGAAGCTAAATCATTTGTTTCGCTTGAATTTGAAGCTATACCTTCTACATCGCTTTGATTTGAAGTTAAATCGTTTGTGTCGCATGGATTTGAAGCTAACTCGTCTTTTTCGCCTGCATTTGAAGCTATATCACTTATATCGCTAGTATCTGAACCTAAATCATTTGTTTCGCATGGATTTGAAGCTAAACCTTCTACATCGCATTGATTTGAAGACAAATCATGTGTTTGGCTTGGATTTCATGCTAACTCGTTCATTTCGCCTGCATTTGATGCTACATCACTTATATCGCAAATATCTGAAGCTAAATCATTTGATTCGCTTGGATTTGAAGCTAAACCTTCTACATCGCATTGATTTGAAGATAAATTATGTGTTTCGCATGGATTTGAAGGTAACTCGTTAGTTTCGCCTGCATTTGAAGCTATATTACTTATATCGCAAGTATCTGAACCTTAATCATTTGTTTCGCATGGATTTGAATCTAAGCCTTCTATTTCGCATAGTTTTAAAGATAAATGATGTGTATTGCACGGATGTTGAAGCTATCCCGTTTGATTCGTCTGCATTTGCAGCTATATCACTTATATCACAAGTGTTTGAAACTAAATCATTTGTTTCGCATGGATTTGAATCTAAACCTTCTACATCGCATTGATTTGCAGCTAAATCATGTGATTCGCATGGATTTGAAGCTAACTCGTTAGTTTCGTCTGCATTTGAAGCTATATCACTTATATCGCTAGTATCTGAAGCTATATCATTTGTGTCTCATGGATTTGTAGCTAAACATTCTACATCGCATTGATTTGAAGTTAAATCATGTGATTCGCTTGGATTTGAAGCTAACTCGTTCGTTTCGCCTGCATTTTATGCTATATCACATATATCGCAAGCGTTTGGAGCTAAATCATTTGTTTCGCATGGATTTGAAGCTAAACCTTCTACATCATATCGATTTGAAGCTAAATGATATGTATCGCATGGATTTTGAAGCTATCCCATTTGATTCGTATGCATTTGCAGCTATATCACTTATATCACAAGTGTTTGAAGCTAAATCATTTGTTTCGCATGGATTTGAAGCTAAACCTTCTACATCGCATTGATTTGAAACTTAATCATTTGTTTTGCTTGGATTTGAAGCTAACTCGTTTGTTTCCCCTGCATTTGAAGCTATATCACTTATATCGCAAGTTTCTGATGCTAAATCATTTGCTTCGCATGGATTTGAAGCTAATCATTCTACACCGCATTGATTTGAAGCTAAATCATGTGTTTCGCATGGATTTGAAGCTAACTCGTTAGTTTCGTCTGCATTTGAAGCTATATCACTTATATCGCTAGTATCTGAAGCTAAATCATTTGTTTCGCATGGATTGAAGTTAAACCTTCTGCATCGCACTGATTTGCAGCTAAATCATGTGATTCGCATGGATTGGAAGCTAACTCGTTTGTTTCGTCTGCATTTCAAGCTGTATCACTTATATCGCAAGTATCTGAATCTAAATCAGTTGTGTCTCATGGATTTGAAGCAAAACCTTCTACATCGCATTGATTTGCAGCTAAATCATGTGTTTCGCATGGATTTGAAGCTAACTCGTTTGTTTCGTCTGCATTTGAAGCTATATCACTTATGTCCCAAGCGATTGAAAGTAAATCATTTGTTTCGCATGGATTTCAAGCGAAACCTTCTACATCGCATTGATTTGAAGCTTAATCATGTGTTTTGCTTGGATTTGAAGCTAACTCGTTTGTTTCCCCTGCATTTGAAGCTGTATCAATTATATCGCAAGTATCTGAAGCTATATCATTTGTGTCTCATGGATTTGAAGCTAAACATTCTACGTAGCGTTGATTTGCAGCTAAGTCGTGTGTTTCGCATGGATTTGAAGCTAACTCGTTTCTTTTCTGCATTTGAAGCTATATCACATATATCCCAAGTGATTGAAGCTCAATCATTTGCTTCGCATGGATTTGAAGCTAATCATTCTACACCGCATTGATTGGAAGCTAAATCATGTGCTTCGCATGGATTTGAAGCTAACTCGTTAGTTTCGTCTGCATTTGAAGCTATATCACTTATATCGCTAGTATCTGAAGATAAATCATTTCTTTCGCATGGATTTGATGCTAACTCGTTTGTTTCCCCTGCATTTGAAGCTATTTCAGTTATATCGCAAGTATCAGACGCTAAATCATGTGTTTCGCTTGGATTTGAAGCTAAACCTTTTACATCGGATTGATTTGCAGCTTAATCATGTGTTCTGCATGTATTTGAAGCTAACTCGTTCGTTTCGCCTGCATTCGATGCTATATCACTTCTATCGCTAGTATCTGAAGCTAAATCATTTGTTTCGCATGGATTTGAAGCTAAACCTTCTACATCGTATTGATTTGAAGCTGAATCATTTGTTTTGCATGGATTTGAAGCTAAGCCTTCTACTTCGCGTTGATTTGAAGCTAAAGCATGTGTTTCGTTTGGATTTGAAGCTACTACGTTTGTTTCGCCTGCATTTGAAGCTATATCACTTATATCGCAAGTATCTGAAGCTGAATGATTTGTTTCGCATGGATTTGAAGATAAGCCTTCTACTTCGCATTGATTTAAAGCTAAATCATGTGTTTTGCATGGATTTGAAGCTAAATCATGTGTTTCGCATGGATTTGAAGCTAAACCTTCTACATCGCATTGATTTGAAGCTGTTTCATTTATATCGCAAGTATTTGAAAGTAAATCATTTGTTTCGCATGGATTTGAAGCTAAACCTTCTACATCGCATTGATTTGAAGCTGAATCATGTGTTTTGCATGGATTTGAAGCTAAATCATGTGTTTCGGTTGGATTTGAAGCTATACCTTCTACATCGCTTTGATTTGAAGCTAAATCATGTGTTTAGCATGGATTTGATTCTAACTCGTTTGTCTCCCCTGCATTTGAAGCTATTTTATATATATTGCAAGTATCTGAGGCTAAATCATTTGTTTCGCTTGGATTTGAAGCTAAACCATCTACATCGCATTGATTTGAAACTAAATCATGTGTTTTGCATGGATTTGATGCTTACTCGTTTGTTTCCCCTGCATTTGAAGCTATGTCAGTTATATCGCAAGTATCTGATGCTAAATCATTTGTTTCGCATGGATTTGAGGCTAATCCTTCCACTTCACATGGATTTAAAGCTAAATGATGTGTACCTAATGGATTTTTAAGCTAACTCGTTTGATTCGCCTGCATTTGATGCTACATCACTTATATCGCAAGCATCTGAACCTAAATCATTTGTTTCGCATGGATTTGTGGCTAAACCTTCTACATCGCATTGATTTGAAGCTAAATCATTTGTTTCGCATGGATTTGTAGTTAAACCTTCTACATCGCGTTGATTTGAAGATAAATTATGTGTTTCGCATGGATTTGAAGGTAACTCGTTAGTTTCGCCTGCTTTTGAAGCTATATCACTTATATCGCAAGTATCTGAACCTTAATCATTTGTTTCGCATGGATTTGAATCTAAACCTTCTACATCGCATTGATTTGCAGCTAAATCATGTGTTTCGCATGGATTTGAAGCTAACTCGTTTGTTTCGTCTGCATTTGAAGCTATATCACATATATTCCAAGCGTTTGAAGCTAAATCATTTGTTTTGCATGGATTTGAAGCTATATCACTTATAACCCAAGTGTTTGAAAGTAAATTATTTGTTTCGCATGGATTTGAAGCTAAA
Source organism: Megalopta genalis (assembly GCF_051020955.1). Taxonomy (NCBI): domain Eukaryota; kingdom Metazoa; phylum Arthropoda; class Insecta; order Hymenoptera; family Halictidae; genus Megalopta; species Megalopta genalis. Next base: position 100,276 of record NW_027476977.1, on the reverse strand, counting down.
CCTTCATACATCGCATTGCTTTGAAGCTAAATCATGTGTTTCGCTTGGATTGGAAGCTAACTCGTTTATTTGGTCTGCATTTGAAGCTGTATCAATTATATCGCAAGTATCTGAAGCTATATCATTTGTGTCTCATGGATTTGAAGCTAAACCTTCTACATAGCATTGATTTGCAGCTAAATCGTGTGTTTCGCATAGATTTGAAGCTAACTCGTTTCTTTTCTGCATTTGAAGCTATATCACATATATCCCAAGTGATTGAAGCTCAATCATTTGCTTCGCATGGATTTGAAGCTAATCCTTCTACATCGCATTGATTTGAAGCTAAATCATGTGATTCGCTTGGATTTAAAGCTAACTCGTTTGTTTCCTCTGCATTTGAAGCTATATCATATATATCGCAAGTATCTAAAGCTAAATCATTTGTTTCGCATAGATTTGAAGCTAAACTTTCTACATAGCATTGATTTGCAGCTAAATCATGTGTTTCGCTTGGATATGAAGCTAACTCGTTTGTTTCCGTCTGCATTTGAAACTATATCACTTATATCCCAAGTTTTGAAGCTAAATCATTTGTTTCGAATGGATTTGAAGCTAATCCTTCTACATCGTATTGATTTAAAGCTAAGTCATGTGTTTCGCATGGATATGAAGCTATCTTGTTTGTTTCCGTCTGCATTTGAAGCTATCTCACTTGTACCGCAAGTATCTGAAGCTAAATCATTTGTGACGCAAGGATTTGAAGCTAATCCTTCTACATCGTATCGATATGAAGCAAAACGATATGTATCGCATGGCTTTTGAAGCTACCCCGTTTGAATCGTCTGCATTTTCAGTTATATCACTTATATCACAAGTGTTTGAAGCTAAATCATTTGTTTCGCATGGATTTGAAGCTAAAGCTTCTATATCGCATTCATTTGAAGCTAAATCATTGTTTCGCTTGGATTTGAAGCTAACTCGTTCGTTTCGCCTGCATTTTATGCTATATCACATATATCGCAAGCGTTTGGAGCTAAATCATTTGTTTCGCATGGATTTGAAGATAAACCTTCTACATCATATCGATTTGAAGCTAAATGATATGTATCGCATGGATTTTGAAGCTATCCCATTTGATTCGTATGTATTTGCAGCTATATCACTTATATCACAAGTGTTTGAAGCTAAATCATTTGTTCCGCATGGATTTGAAGCTAAACCTTCTACATCGCATTGATTTGAAACTTAATCATTTGTTTTGCTTGGATTTGAAGCTAACTCGTTTGTTTCCCCTGCATTTGAAGCTATATCACTTATATCGCAAGTTTCTGATGCTAAATCATTTGCTTCGCATGGATTTGAAGCTAATCATTCTACACCGCATTGATTGGAAGCTAAATCATGTGTTTCGCATGGATTTGAAGCTAACTCGTTAGTTTCGTCTGCATTTGAAGCTATATCACTTATATCGCTAGTATCTGAAAATAAATCATTTGTTTCGCATGGATTTGAAGTTAAACCTTCTGCATCGCACTGATTTGCAGCTAAATCATGTGATTCCCATGGATTGGAAGCAAACTCGTTTGTTTCGTCTGCATTTCAAGCTGTATCACTTATATCGCAAGTATCTGAATCTAAATCAGTTGTGTCTCATGGATTCGAAGCAAAACCTTCTACATCGCATTGATTTGCAGCTAAATCATGTGTTTTGCATGGATTTGATGCTAACTCGTTTGTTTCCGTCTGCATTTGAAACTATATCACTTATATCCCAATTTTGAAGCTAAATCATTTGTTTCGCATGGATTTGAAGCTAATCCTTCTACATCGTATTGATTTGCAGCTAAATCATGTGTTTCGCTTGGATATGAAGCTAACTCGTTTGTTTCCGTCTGCATTTGAAACTATATCACTTATATCCCAATTTTGAAGCTAAATCATTTGTTTCGCATGGATTTGAAGCTAATCCTTCTACATCGTATTGATTTAAAGCTAAGTCATGTGTTTCGCTTGGATATGAAGCTATCTTGTTTGTTTCCGTCTGCATTTGAAGCTATCTCACTTGTACCGCAAGTATCTGAAGCTAAATAATTTGTGTCGCAAGGATTTGAAGCTAATCCTTCTACATAACATTGATTTGAAGCTTAATCATGTGTTTCGCATGGATTTGAAGCTAACTCGTTAGCTTCGACTGCATTTGAAGCTATATCACTTATATCGCTGGTATCTGAAGCTAAATCATTTGTTTCGCATGGATTTGAACCTAAACCTTCATACATCGCATTGCTTTGAAGCTTAATCATGTGTTTTGCTTGGATTTGAAGCTAACTCGTTTGTTTCCCCTGCATTTGAAGCTATATCACTTATATCGCAAGTATCTAAAGCTAAATCATTTGTTTCGCATGGATTTGAAGCTAATCTTTCTACATAGCATTGATTTGCAGCTAAATCATGTGTTTCGCTTGGATATGAAGCTAACTCGTTTGTTTCCGTCTGCATTTGAAACTATATCACTTATATCCCAAGTTTTGAAGCTAAATCATTTGTTTCGCATGGATTTGAAGCTAAACCTTCATACATCGCATTGCTTTGAAGCTAAATCATGTAATTCGCTTGGATTTGAAGCTGACTCGTTTGTTTCGTCTGCATTTGAAGCTATATCACTTGTATCGCTAGTATCTGAAGCTAATTCATTTTTTTCGCATGGATTTGAAGCTAAACTTTCTACATCGCATTGATTTGAAGCTAAATCATGTGATTCGCTTGGATTGGAAGCTACCTCGTTTGTTTCGTCTGCATTTGAAGCTGTATCACTTATATTGCAAGTATCTGAAGCTATATCATTTGTGTCTCATGGATTTGAAGCTAAACCTTCTACATAGTATTGATTTGCAGCTAAATCGTGTGTTCCACATCGATTTGAAGCAAACTCGTTTGTTTTCTACATTTGAAGCTATATCACATATATCCCAAGTGTTTGAAGCTCAATCATTTGCTTCGCATGGATTTGAAGCTAATCATTCTACATCGCATTGATTTGAAGCTAAATCATGTGTTTAGCATGGATTTGAAGCTAACTCGTTAGTTTCGTCTGCATTTGAAGCTATATCACTTATATCCCAAGCGATTGAAAATAAATCATTTGTTTCGCATGGATTTCAAGCTAAACCTTCTACATCGCATTGATTTGAAGCTAAATCATTTGTTTCGCATTGGTTTGAAGCTAAACCTTATACATCGTATCGATTTGAAGCTAAATGATATGTATCGCATGGATTTTGAAGCTATCCCGTTTGATTCGTCTCCATTTGCAGCTATATCACTTATATCACAAGTGTTTGAAGCTAAATCATTTGTTTCGCTTGAATTTGTAGCTATACCTTCTACATCGCTTTGATTTGAAGTTAAATCATTTGTGTCGCATGGATTTGAAGCTAACTCGTTTTTTTCGCCTGCATTTGAAGCTATATCACTTATATCGCTAGTATCTGAACCTAAATCATTTGTTTCGCATGGATTTGAAGCTAAACCTTCTACATCGCATTGAATTGAAGCTTCATCATGTGTATTGCATGAATTTGAAGCTAACTCGTTTGTTTCTCCTGCATTTGAATCTATATCACTTATATCGCAAGTTTCTGATGCTAAATCATTTGCTTCGCATGGATTTGAAGCTAATCATTCTACACCGCATTGATTGGAAGCTAAATCATGTGTTTCGCATGGATTTGAAGCTAACTCGTTAGTTTCGTCTGCATTTGAAGCTATATCACTTATATCGCTAGTATCTGAAGATAAATCATTTGTTTCGCATGGATTTGAAGTTAAACCTTCTGCATCGCACTGATTTGCAGCTAAATCATGTGATTCGCATGGATTGGAAGCAAACTCGTTTGTTTCGTCTGCATTTCAAGCTGTATCACTTATATCGCAAGTATCTGAATCTAAATCAGTTGTGTCTCATGGATTTGAAGCAAAACCTTCTACATCGCATTGATTTGCAGCTAAATCATGTGTTTTGCATGGATTTGATGCTAACTCGTTTGTTTCCCCTGCATTTGAAACTATATCTGTTATATCGCAAGTAGCTGATGCTTAATCAATTGTGTCTCTTGGATTTGAGGCTAAACCTTCTACATAGCATTGGTTTGAAGCTAAATCATGTGTTTCGCATGGATTTGAAGCTAACTCGTTTGTTTCGCATGCTGTTGAAGCTATATCACCTATATCCCAAGTGTTTGAAGCTCAATCATATGCTTCGCATGGATTTGAAGCTAAACCTTCCACATCGCATTGATTTGCAGCTAAATCTTGTGTTTCGCATGGATTTCAAGCTAAGTCGTCTGTTTCGTCTGCATTTGAAGCTATATCACTTATATCCCAAGCGTTTGAAAGTAAATTATTTGTTTCGCCTGGATTTGAAGTTAAACCTTCTAAATCGCACTGATTTGAAGCTAAATCGTGTGATTAGATTGGATTTGAATTTAACTCGTTTGTTTCCCCTGCATTTGAAACTATATCACTAAATATCGCAACTATCTGATGTTAAATCGTTTGTTTCGCATGGATTTGAAGCTAAACCTTCTACATCGCATTGATTTCCTGCTAAATCATGTGACTCGCTTGGATTGGAAGCTAACTCGTTTGTTTTGTCTGCATTTGAAGCTGTATCACTTATATTGCAAGTATCTGAAGCTATATCATTTGTGTCTCATGGATTTGAAGCTAAACCTTCTACATAGCATTGATTTGCAGCTAAATCGTGTGTTTCGCATCGATTTGAAGCTAACTCGTTTGTTTTCTACATTTGAAGCTATATCACATATATCCCAAGTGTTTGAAGCTCAATCATTTGCTTCGCATGGATTTGAAGCTAATCCTTCTACATCGCATTGATTTGAAGCTAAATTATGTGTTTCGCATGGATTTGGAGCTAACTCCTTTGTTTCCCCTGCATTTGAAGCTATATCACTTATATCGCAAGTATCTGAATCTAAATCATTTGTGTCTCATGGATTTGAAGCAAAACCTTTTACATAGCAGCGATTTGCAGCTAAATCATGTGATTCGCTTGCATTTAAAGCTAACTCGTTTGTTTCCCCTGCATTTGAAGCTATATCACTTATATCGCAAGTATCTAAAGCTAAATCATTTGTTTCGCATGGATTTGAAGCTAAACTTTCTACATAGCATTGATTTGCAGCTAAATCATGTGTTTCGCTTGGATATGAAGCTAACTCGTTTGTTTCCGTCTGCATTTGAAACTATATCACTTATATCCCAAGTTTTGAAGCTAAATCATTTGTTTCGCATGGATTTGAAGCTAAACCTTCATACATCGCATTGATTTGAAGCTAAATCATGTGATTCGCTTGGATTTGAAGCTGACTCGTTTGATTCGTCTGCATTTGAAGCTATATCACTTGTATCGCTAGTATCTGAAGCTATATCATTTGTGTCTCATGGATTTGAAGCTAAACCTTCTACATAGCATTGATTTGCAGCTAAATCGTGTGTTTCGCATCGATTTGAAGCTAACTCGTTTGTTTTCTACATTTGAAGCTATATCACATATATCCCAAGTGTTTGAAGCTCAATCATTTGCTTCGCATGGATTTGAAGCTAATCCTTCTACATCGCATTGATTTGAAGCTAAATTATGTGTTTCGCATGGATTTGGAGCTAACTCCTTTGTTTCCCCTGCATTTGAAGCTATATCACTTATATCGCAAGTATCTGAATCTAAATCATTTGTGTCTCATGGATTTGAAGCAAAACCTTTTACATAGCAGCGATTTGCAGCTAAATCATGTGATTCGCTTGCATTTAAAGCTAACTCGTTTGTTTCCCCTGCATTTGAAGCTATATCACTTATATCGCAAGTATCTAAAGCTAAATCATTTGTTTCGCATGGATTTGAAGTTAAACCTTCTGCATCGCACTGATTTGCAGCTAAATCATGTGATTCGCATGGATTGGAAGCAAACTCGTTTGTTTCGTCTGCATTTCAAGCTGTATCACTTATATCGCAAGTATCTGAATCTAAATCAGTTGTGTCTCATGGATTTGAAGCAAAACCTTCTACATCGCATTGATTTGCAGCTAAATCATGTGTTTTGCATGGATTTGATGCTAACTCGTTTGTTTCCCCTGCATTTGAAACTATATCTGTTATATCGCAAGTAGCTGATGCTTAATCAATTGTGTCTCTTGGATTTGAGGCTAAACCTTCTACATAGCATTGGTTTGAAGCTAAATCATGTGTTTCGCATGGATTTGAAGCTAACTCGTTTGTTTCGCATGCTGTTGAAGCTATATCACCTATATCCCAAGTGTTTGAAGCTCAATCATATGCTTCGCATGGATTTGAAGCTAAACCTTCCACATCGCATTGATTTGCAGCTAAATCTTGTGTTTCGCATGGATTTGAAGCTAAGTCGTCTGTTTCGTCTGCATTTGAAGCTATATCACTTATATCCCAAGCGTTTGAAAGTAAATTATTTGTTTCGCCTGGATTTGAAGTTAAACCTTCTAAATCGCCCTGATTTGAAGCTAAATCGTGTGATTAGATTGGATTTGAATTTAACTCGTTTGTTTCCCCTGCATTTGAAACTATATCACTAAATATCGCAACTATCTGATGTTAAATCGTTTGTTTCGCATGGATTTGAAGCGAAACCTTCTACATCGCATTGATTTCCTGCTAAATCATGTGACTCGCTTGGATTGGAAGCTGACTCGTTTGATTCGTCTGCATTTGAAGCTATATCACTTGTATCGCTAGTATCTGAAGCTATATCATTTGTGTCTCATGGATTTGAAGCTAAACCTTCTACATAGCATTGATTTGCAGCTAAATCGTGTGTTTCGCATCGATTTGAAGCTAACTCGTTTGTTTTCTACATTTGAAGCTATATCACATATATCCCAAGTGTTTGAAGCTCAATCATTTGCTTCGCATGGATTTGAAGCTAATCCTTCTACATCGCATTGATTTGAAGCTAAATTATGTGTTTCGCATGGATTTGGAGCTAACTCCTTTGTTTCCCCTGCATTTGAAGCTATATCACTTATATGGCAAGTATCTGAATCTAAATCATTTGTGTCTCATGGATTTGAAGCAAAACCTTTTACATAGCAGCGATTTGCAGCTAAATCATGTGATTCGCTTGCATTTAAAGCTAACTCGTTTGTTTCCCCTGCATTTGAAGCTATATCACTTATATCGCAAGTATCTAAAGCTAAATCATTTGTTTCGCATGGATTTGAAGCTAAACTTTCTACATAGCATTGATTTGCAGCTAAATCATGTGTTTCGCTTGGATATGAAGCTAACTCGTTTGTTTCCGTCTGCATTTGAAACTATATCACTTATATCCCAAGTTTTGAAGCTAAATCATTTGTTTCGCATGGATTTGAAGCTAAACCTTCATACATCGCATTGCTTTGAAGCTAAATCATATAATTCGCTTGGATTTGAAGCTGACTCGTTTGTTTCGTCTGCATTTGAAGCTATATCACTTGTATCGCTAGTATCTGAAGCTAATTCATTTTTTTCGCATGGATTTGAAGCTAAACTTTCTACATCGCATTGATTTGAAGCTAAATCATGTGATTCGCTTGGATTGGAAGCTACCTCGTTTGTTTCGTCTGCATTTGAAGCTGTATCACTTATATTGCAAGTATCTGAAGCTATATCATTTGTGTCTCATGGATTTGAAGCTAAACCTTCTACATAGTATTGATTTGCAGCTAAATCGTGTGTTCCACATCGATTTGAAGCTAACTCGTTTGTTTTCTACATTTGAAGCTATATCACATATATCCCAAGTGTTTGAAGCTCAATCATTTGCTTCGCATGGATTTGAAGCTAATCATTCTACATAGCATTGGTTTGAAGCTAAATCATGTGTTTCGCATGGATTTGAAGCTAACTCGTTTGTTTCGCATGCTGTTGAAGCTATATCACCTATATCCCAAGTGTTTGAAGCTCAATCATATGCTTCGCATGGATTTGAAGCTAAACCTTCCACATCGCATTGATTTGCAGCTAAATCTTGTGTTTCGCATGGATTTGAAGCTAAGTCGTCTGTTTCGTCTGCATTTGAAGCTATATCACTTATATCCCAAGCGTTTGAAAGTAAATTATTTGTTTCGCCTGGATTTGAAGTTAAACCTTCTAAATCGCACTGATTTGAAGCTAAATCGTGTGATTAGATTGGATTTGAATTTAACTCGTTTGTTTCCCCTGCATTTGAAACTATATCACTAAATATCGCAACTATCTGATGTTAAATCGTTTGTTTCGCATGGATTTGAAGCTCAACTTTCTACATCGCATTGATTTGAAGCTAAATCATGTGATTCGCTTGGATTGGAAGCTACCTCGTTTGTTTCGTCTGCATTTGAAGATATATCACTTAAATCCCAAGTGTTTGAAGATAAATCATTTGTTTCGCATGGATTTCAAGCTAAACCTTCAACATAGCATTGATTTAATGCTAAATCATGTGTTTCGCTTGGATTGGAAGCTAACTCGTTTGTTTCCGTCTGCATTTGAAACTATATCACTTATATCCCAAGTTTTGAAGCTAAATCATTTGTTTCGCATGGATTTGAAGCTAATCCTTCTACATCGTATTGATTTAAAGCTGAATCATGTGTTTCGCATGGATTTGATGCTAACTCGTCAGCTTCGTCTGCATTTGAAGCTATATCACTTATATCGCTAGTATCTGAAGCTAAATCATTTGTTTCGCATGGATTTGAACCTAAACCTTCATACATCGCATTGCTTTGAAGCTAAATCATGTGTTTCGCTTGGATTTAAAGCTAACTCGTTTGTTTCCCCTGCATTTGAAGCTATATCAATTATATCGCAAGTATCTAAAGCTAAATCATTTGTTTCGCATGGATTTGAAGCTAAACTTTCTACATAGCATTGATTTGCAGCTAAATCATGTGTTTCGCTTGGATATGAAGCTAACTCGTTTGTTTCCGTCTGCATTTGAAACTATATCACTTATATCCCAAGTTTTGAAGCTAAATCATTTGCTTCGCATGGATTTGAAGCTAATCATTCTACATCGCATTGATTTGAAGCTAAATCATGTGTTTAGCATTGGTTTGAAGCTAAACCTTATACATCGTATCGATTTGAAGCTAAATGATATGTATCGCATGGATTTTGAAGCTATCCCGTTTGATTCGTCTCCATTTGCAGCTATATCACTTATATCGATAGTATCTGAACCTAAATCATTTGTTTCGCATGGATTTGAAGCTAAACCTTCTACATCGCATTGAATTGAAGCTTCATCATGTGTATTGCATGAATTTGAAGCTAACTCGTTTGTTTCTCCTGCATTTGAATCTATATCACTTATATCGCAAGTTTCTGATGCTAAATCATTTGCTTCGCATGGATTTGAAGCTAATCATTCTACACCGCATTGATTGGAAGCTAAATCATGTGTTTCGCATGGATTTGAAGCTAACTCGTTAGTTTCGTCTGCATTTGAAGCTATATCACTTATATCGCTAGTATCTGAAGATAAATCATTTGTTTCGCATGGATTTGAAGTTAAACCTTCTGCATCGCACTGATTTGCAGCTAAATCATGTGATTCGCATGGATTGGAAGCAAACTCGTTTGTTTCGTCTGTATTTCAAGCTGTATCACTTATATCGCAAGTATCTGAATCTAAATCAGTTGTGTCTCATGGATTTGAAGCAAAACCTTCTACATCGCATTGATTTGCAGCTAAATCATGTGTTTTGCATGGATTTGATGCTAACTCGTTTGTTTCCCCTGCATTTGAAACTATATCTGTTATATCGCAAGTAGCTGATGCTTAATCAATTGTGTCTCTTGGATTTGAAGCTAAACCTTCTACATAGCATTGGTTTGAAGCTAAATCATGTGTTTCGCATGGATTTGAAGCTAACTCGTTTGTTTCGCATGCTGTTGAAGCTATATCACCTATATCCCAAGTGTTTGAAGCTCAATCATATGCTTCGCGTGGATTTGAAGCTAAACCTTCCACATCGCATTGATTTGCAGCTAAATCTTGTGTTTCGCATGGATTTGAAGCTAACTCGTTTATTTCGTCTGCATTTGTAGCTGTATCACTTATATCGCAAGTATCTGAAGCTAAATCATTTGTGTCTCATGGATTTGAAGCCAAACCTTCTACATCGCATTGATTTGCAGCTAAATCATGTGTTTCGCATGGAATTGAAGCTAACTGGTTTGATTCGACTGCATTTGAAGCAATATCACTTATATCGCAAGTATCTGAAGCTAAATCATTGGTTTCGCATGGATTTGAAGCTAAACCTTCTACATCGCATTGATTTTCAGATAAATCGTGTGTTTTGCATGGCTTTGAAGCTAACTCGTTTGTTTCGTCTGCATTTGAAGCTATATCACATATATCCCAAGTGTTTGATGCTCAATCATTTGCTTCGCATGGATTTGAAGCTAAACCTTCTACATCGCATTGATTTTCAGATAAATCGTGTGTTTCGCTTGGATTGGAAACTAGCTCGTTTATTTCGTCTGCATTTGAAGCAATATCACTTATATCGCAAGTATCTGAAGCTAAATCATTGGTTTCGCATGGATTTGAAGCTAAACCTTCTACATCGCATTGATTTGCAGATAAATCGTGTGTTTTGCATGGATTTGAAACTAACTCGTTTGTTTCGTCTGCATTTGAAGCTATATCACATATATCCCAAGTGTTTCAAGCTCAATCATTTGCTTCGCATGGATTTGAAGCTAATCCTTCTACATCGCATTGATTTGAAGCTAAATCATGTGTTTCGCATGGATTTGAAGCTAACTCGTTTGTTTCGTCTGCACTTGACGCTATGTCACTTATATCGCAAGTGTCTGAAGCTAAATCATTGGTTTCGCATGGATATGAAGCTAAATCTTCTGCATCGCATTAATTTTAACTAAATCATGTGTTTCGCATGGAATTGTAACTAACTGGTTTGTTTCGTCTGCATTTGGAGTTGTGCCACTTATATCGCAAGTATCTGAAGCTAAATCATTGGTTTCGCATGCATTTGACCCTAAACATTCTACATCGCATAGATTTGAAGCTAGCTCGTTTGCTTCGTCTGCAGTTGAAGCAATATCACTTATATCGCAAGTATTTGAAGAAAAATCATGTGTTTTGAATGGAATTGAAACTAACTCGTTCGTTTCGACTGCATTTGAAGCTATATTACTTATATCGCAAGTATCTGAAGCTAAATCATATGTTTCGCTTGGATTTGAAGCTAAACCTTCTACATCGCATTGATTTGAAGATAAATTATGTGTTTCGCATGGATTTGAAGGTAACTCGTTAGTTTCGCCTGCATTTGAAGCTATATCACTTATATCGCAAGTATCTGATGCAAGTCATTTGTGTCGCATGGATTTGAAGCTAAACCTTACACATCGCATTGGTTTGAAACTAAATCTTGCACATCGCATTGGTTTGAAGCTAAACCTTCCACATCGCACTGTTTTGAAGCTAAATAATGTGTTTCGTATGGAGTTGAAGCTAGCACGTTTGTTTCGTCTGCATTTGAAGTTATATCACTTATATCGCAAGTATCTGAAGCTGAATCATTTGTTTCGCATTGATTTGAAGATAATCCTTCTACTGCGCATTGATTTGAACCTAAATCATGTGTTTTGCATGGATTTGAAGCTAAATCATGTGTTTCGTATGGATTTGAATCTAACTCGTTTCTTTCGCCTGCATTTGAAGCTGTTTCATTTATACCGCAAGTATTTGAAAGTAAATCATTTGTTTCGCATGGATTTGAAGCTAAACCTTCTACATCGCATTGATTTGAAGCTAAATCATGTTTTTTGCATGGAATTGATGCTAACTCGTTTGTTTCTCCTGCATTTGAAGCTATATCACTTATATCCCAAGTTTTGAAGCTAAATCATTTGTTTCGCATGGATTTGAAGCTAAACCTTCATACATCGCATTGATTTGAAGCTAAATCATGTGATTCGCTTGGATTTGAAGCTGACTCGTTTGATTCGTCTGCATTTGAAGCTATATCACTTGTATCGCTAGTATCTGAAGCTAATTCATTTTTTTCGCATGGATTTGAAACTAAACTTTCTACATCGCATTGATTTGAAGCTAAATCATGTGATTCGCTTGGATTGGAAGCTACCTCGTTTGTTTCCCCTGCATTTGAAGCTATATCACTTATATCGCAAGTATCTGATGCTATATCATTTGTTTCGCATGGATTTGAAGCTAAACCTTCTACATCGCATTTATTTGCAGCTAAATCATGTGTTTCGCATGGATTTGAAGCTAACTCGGTCGTTTCGCCAGCATTTGATGCTATATCACTTATATCGCAAGTATCTGAAGCTAAATCATTTGTTTCGCTTGGATTTGAAGCTAAACCTTCTACATCGCATTGATTTGAAGCTAAATTATGTGTTTCGCATGGATTTGGAGCTAACTCCTTTGTTTCCCCTGCATTTGAAGCTATATCACTTATATTGCAAGTATCTGAACCTTAATCATTTGTTTCGCATGGATTTGAATCTAAGCCTTCTATTTCGCATAGATTTAAAGATGAATGATGTGTATCGCATGGATTTTGAAGCTATCCCGTTTGATTCGTCTGCATTTGCATCTATATCACTTATATCACAAGTGTTTGAAACTAAATCTTTTGTTTCGCATGGATTTGAATCTAAACCTTCTACATCGCATTGATTTGAAGCTAAATCATGTGTTTCGCTTGGATTTGAAGCTATACCTTCTACATCGCTTTGATTTGAAGCTAATTCATGTGTTTCGCTTGGATTTGAAGCTATACCTTCTAAATCGCTTTGATTTGAAACTAAATCATGTGTTTAGCATGGATTTGTTTCTAACTCGTTTGTCTCCCCTGCATTTGAAGCTATTTTATATATATTGCAAGTATCTGAGGCTAAATCATTTGTTTCGCTTGGATTTGAAGCTAAACCTTCTACATCGCATTAATTTGAAGCTAAATCATGTGTTTTGCATGGATTTGATGCTTACTCGTTTGTTTCCCCTGCATTTGAAGCTATGTCAGTTATATCGCAAGTATCTGATGCTAAATCATTTGTTTCGCATGGATTTGAGGCTAATCCTTCCACTTCACATGGATTTAAAGCTAAATGATGTGTACCTAATGGATTTTTAACTTAACTCGTTTGATTCGTCTGCATTTGATGCTACATCACTTATATCGCAAGCATCTGAACCTAAATCATTTGTTTCGCATGGATTTGTAGCTAAACTTTCTACATCGCATTGATTTGAAGCTAAATCATTTGTTTCGCATGGATTTGTAGATAAACCTTCTACATCGTATCGATTTGATGCTAAATGATATGTATCGCATGGATTTTGAAGCTATCCCGTTTGATTCGTCTGCATTTGCAGCTATATCACTTATATCACAAGTGTTTGAAGCTAAATCATATGTTTCGCATGGATTTGAATCTAAACCTTCTACATCGCATTGATTTGAAGCTAAATCATGTGTTTCGCTTGGATTTGAAACTAAACCTTCCACATCGCATTGATTTGAAGCTAAATCATGTGTTTCGCTTGGATTTGAAGCTAAACCTTCTACATCGCATTGATTTGAAGATAAATCATGTGTTTGGCTTGGATTTCATGCTAACTCGTTCGTTTCGCCTGCATTTGATGCTATATCACTTATATCGCAAGTATCTGAACCTTAATCATTTGTTTCGCATGGATTTGAATCTAAGCCTTCTATTTCGCATAGATTTAAAGATAAATGATGTGTATCGCATGGATTTTGAAGCTATCCCGTTTGATTCGTCTGCATTTGCAGCTATATCACTTATATCACAAGTGTTTGAAACTAAATCATTTGTTTCGCATGGATTTGAATCTAAACCTTCTACATCGCATTGATTTGCAGCTAAATCATGTGTTTCGCATGGATTTGAAGCTAACTCGTTTGTTTCGTCTGCATTTGAAGCTACATCACTTATATCGCTAGTATCTGAAGCTAAATCATTTGTTTCGCATGGATTTGAAGTTAAACCTTCTGCATCGCACTGATTTGCAGCTAAATCATGTGATTCGCATGGATTGGAAGCAAACTCGTTTGTTTCGTCTGCATTTCAAGCTGTATCACTTATATCGCAAGTATCTGAATCTAAATCAGTTGTGTCTCATGGATTTGAAGCAAAACCTTCTACATCGCATTGATTTGCAGCTAAATCATGTGTTTTGCATGGATTTGATGCTAACTCGTTTGTTTCCCCTGCATTTGAAACTATATCAGTTATATCGCAAGTAGCTGATGCTTAATCAACTGTGTCTCTTGGATTTGAAGCTAAACCTTCTACATAGCATTGATTTGAAGCTAAATCATGTGTTTCGCATGGATTTGAAGCTAACTCGTTTGTTTCGCATGCTGTTGAAGCTATATCACCTATATCCCAAGTGTTTGAAGCTCAATCATATGCTTCGCATGGATTTGAAGCTAAACCTTCCACATCGCATTGATTTGCAGCTAAATCCTGTGTTTCGCGTGGATTTGAAGCTAAGTCGTCTGTTTCGTCTGCATTTGAAGGTATATCACTTATATCCCAAGCGTTTGAAAGTAAATTATTTGTTTCGCCTGGATTTGTAGTTAAACCTTCTAAATCGCACTGATTTGAAGCTAAATCGTGTGATTAGATTGGATTTGAATTTAACTCGTTTGTTTCCCCTGCATTTGAAGCTATATCACTTATATCGCAAGTATCTAAAGCTAAATCATTTGTTTCGCATGGATTTGAAGCTAAACTTTCTACATAGCATTGATTTGCAGCTAAATCATCTGTTTCGCTTGGATATGAAGCTAACTCGTTTGTTTCCGTCTGCATTTGAAACTATATCACTTATATCCCAAGTTTTGAAGCTAAATCATTTGTTTCGCATGGATTTGAAGCTAAACCTTCATACATCGCATTGATTTGAAGCTAAATCATGTGATTCGCTTGGATTTGAAGCTGACTCGTTTGATTCGTCTGCATTTGAAGCTATATCACTTGTATCGCTAGTATCTGAAGCTAATTCATTTTTTTCGCATGGATTTGAAGCTAAACTTTCTACATCGCATTGATTTGAAGCTAAATCATGTGATTCGCTTGGATTGGAAGCTACCTCGTTTGTTTCGTCTGCATTTGAAGATATATCACTTAAATCCCAAGTGTTTGAAGATAAATCATTTGTTTCGCATGGATTTCAAACTAAACCTTCAACATAGCATTGATTTAATGCTAAATCATGTGTTTCGCTTGGATTGGAAGCTAACTCGTTTGTTTCCGTCTGCATTTGAAACTATATCACTTATATCCCAAGTTTTGAAGCTAAATCATTTGTTTCGCATGGATTTGAAGCTAAACCTTCATACATCGCATTGATTTGAAGCTAAATCATGTGATTCGCTTGGATTTGAAGCTGACTCGTTTGATTCGTCTGCATTTGAAGCTATATCACTTGTATCGCTAGTATCTGAAGCTAATTCATTTTTTTCGCATGGATTTGAAGCTAAACTTTCTACATCGCATTGATTTGAAGCTAAATCATGTGATTCGCTTGGATTCGAAGCTACCTCGTTTGTTTCGTCTGCATTTGAAGATATATCACTTAAATCCCAAGTGTTTGAAGATAAATCATTTGTTTCGCATGGATTTCAAACTAAACCTTCAACATAGCATTGATTTAATGCTAAATCATGTGTTTCGCTTGGATTGGAAGCTAACTCGTTTGTTTCCGTCTGCATTTGAAACTATATCACTTATATCCCAAGTTTTGAAGCTAAATCATTTGTTTCGCATGGATTTGAAGCTAACCCTTCTACATCGTATTGATTTAAAGCTGAATCATGTGTTTCGCATGGATTTGAAGCTAACTCGTTAGCTTCGTCTGCATTTCAAGCTGTATCACTTATATCGCAAGTATCTGAATCTAAATCAGTTGTGTCTCATGGATTTGAAGCAAAACCTTCTACATCGCATTGATTTGCAGCTAAATCATGTGTTTTGCATGGATTTGATGCTAACTCGTTTGTTTCCCCTGCATTTGAAGCTATATCAGTTATATCGCAAGTAGCTGATGCTTAATCAACTGTGTCTCTTGGATTTGAAGCTAAACCTTCTACATAGCATTGATTTGAAGCTAAATCATGTGTTTCGCATGGATTTGAAGCTAACTCGTTTGTTTCGCATGCTGTTGAAGCTATATCACCTATATCCCAAGTTTTGAAGCTAAATCATTTGTTTCGCATGGATTTGAAGCTAACCCTTCTACATCGTATTGATTTAAAGCTGAATCATGTGTTTCGCATGGATTTGAAGCTAACTCGTTAGCTTCGTCTGCATTTCAAGCTGTATCACTTATATCGCAAGTATCTGAATGTAAATCATTTGTGTCTCATGGATTTGAAGCAAAACCTTTTACATAGCATCGATTTGCAGCTAAATCATGTGATTCGCTTGGATTTAAAGCTAACTCGTTTGTTTCCCCTGCATTTGAAGCTATATCACTTATATCGCAAGTATCTAAAGCTAAATCATTTGTTTCGCATGGATTTGAATCTAAACTTTCTACATAGCATTGATTTGCAGCTAAATAATGTGTTTCGCTTGGATATGAAGCTAACTCGTTGGTTTCGTCTGTATTTGAATCTATATCACTTATATCCCAAGTATTTGAAGCTAAATAATTTGTTTCGCATGGATTTGAAGCTAGACTTTCTACATCGCTTTGATTTGAAGCTAAATCATGTGATTCGCTTGGATTGGAAACTAGCTCGTTTATTTCGTCTGCATTTGAAGCTGTATCACTTATATCGCAAGTATCTATAGCTAAATCATTTGTGTCTAATGGATTAGATGCTAAACCTTCTACATAGCATTGCTTTGCAGCTAAATCATGAGTTTCGCATGGATTTGAAGCTAACTCGTTAGTTTCGTCTGCATTTGAAGCTATATCACTTATATCGCTAGTATCTGAAGCTAAATAATTTGTTTCGCATGGATTTGAAGCTAAACCTTCTAAATCGCATTGATTTGAAGCTAAATCTTATGATTCGCTTGGATAGAAAGCTAACTCGTTGGTTTCGTCTGCATTTGAAGCCATATCACTTATATCCCAAGTGTTTGAAGCTAAATAATTTGTTTCGCATGGATTTGAAGCTAGACTTTCTACATCGCTTTGATTTGAAGCTAAATCATGTGATTCGCTTGGATTGGAAACTAGCTCGTTTATTTCGTCTGCATTTGAAGCTGTATCACTTATATCGCAAGTATCTAAAGCTAAATCATTTGTGTCTAATGGATTAGATGCTAAACCTTCTACATAGCATTGCTTTGCAGCTAAATCATGAGTTTCGCATGGATTTGAAGCTAACTCGTTTGTTTCGTCTGCATTTGAAGCAATATCACATATATCCCAAATGTTCCAAGCTCAATCACTTGCTTCGCATGGATTTGAAGCTAATTCTTCTACATCGCATTGATTTAAAGCTAAATCGTGTGTTTCGCTTGGATTAGAAACTAGCTCGTTTATTTCGTCTGCATTTGAAGCAATATCACTTATATCGCAAGTATCTGAAGCTAAATCATTGGTTTCGCATGGATTTGAAGTTAAACCTTCTACATCGCATTGATTTGCAGATAAATCGTGTGTTTTGCATGGATTTGAAACTAACTCGTTTGTTTCGTCTGCATTTGAAGCTATATCACTTATATCGCTTGTATCTGAAGCTAAATAGTTTGTTTCGCATGGATTTAAAGCTAAACTTCCTACATCGTATTGATTTGAAGCTAAATCATGTGATTCGCTTGGATTGGAAGCTAACTCGTTTGTTTCCGTCTGCATTTGAAGCTATATCACTTGTATCGCAACTATCTGAATCTAAATCATTTGTGTCTCATGGATTTGAAGCCAAACCTTCTACATCGCAATGATTTGCAGCTAAATCATGTGTTTCGCATGGAATTGAAGCTAACTGGTTTGATTCGTCCGCATTTGAAGCAATATCACTTATATCGCAAGTATCTGAAGCTAAATCATTGGTTTCGCATGGATTTGAAGCTAAACCTTCTACATCGCATTGATTTGAAGCTAAATTATGTGTTTCGCATGGATTTGGAGCTAACTCCTTTGTTTCCCCTGCATTTGAAGCTATATCACTTATATTGCAAGTATCTGAACCTTAATCATTTGTTTCGCATGGATTTGAATCTAAGCCTTCTATTTCGCATAGATTTAAAGATAAATGATGTGTATCGCATGGATTTTGAAGCTATCCCGTTTGATTCGTCTGCATTTGCATCTATATCACTTATATCACAAGTGTTTGAAACTAAATCTTTTGTTTCGCATGGATTTGAATCTAAACCTTCTACATCGCATTGATTTGAAGCTAAATCATGTGTTTTGCATGGATTTGATGCTTACTCGTTTGTTTCCCCTGCATTTGAAGCTACGTCAGTTATATCGCAAGTATCTGATGCTAAATCATTTGTTTCGCATGGATTAGAAGCTAATCCTTCACCTTCACATGGATTTATAGCTAAATGATGTGTACCTAATGGATTTTTAAGCTAACTCGTTTGATTCGTCTGCATTTGATGCTACATCACTTATATCGCAAGCATCTGAACCTAAATCATTTGTTTCGCATGGATTTGAAGCTAAACCTTCTACATCGCATTGATTTGAAGCTAAATCATGTGTTTCGCTTGGATTTGAAGCTATACCTTCTAAATCGCTTTGATTTGAAACTAAATCATGTGTTTAGCATGGATTTGTTTCTAACTCGTTTGTCTCCCCTGCATTTGAAGCTATTTTATATATATTGCAAGTATCTGAGGCTAAATCATTTGTTTCGCTTGGATTTGAAGCTAAACCTTCTACATCGCATTAATTTGAAGCTAAATCATGTGTTTAGCATGGATTTGATGCTTACTCGTTTGTTTCCCCTGCATTTGAAGCTATGTCAGTTATATCGCAAGTATCTGATGCTAAATCATTTGTTTCGCATGGATTTGAGGCTAATCCTTCCACTTCACATGGATTTAAAGCTAAATGATGTGTACCTAATGGATTTTTAACTTAACTCGTTTGATTCGTCTGCATTTGATGCTACATCACTTATATCGCAAGCATCTGAACCTAAATCATTTGTTTCGCATGGATTTGTAGCTAAACTTTCTACATCGCATTGATTTGAAGCTAAATCATTTGTTTCGCATGGATTTGTAGATAAACCTTCTACATCGTATCGATTTGATGCTAAATGATATGTATCGCATGGATTTTGAAGCTATCCCGTTTGATTCGTCTGCATTTGCAGCTATATCACTTATATCACAAGTGTTTGAAGCTAAATCATATGTTTCGCATGGATTTGAATCTAAACCTTCTACATCGCATTGATTTGAAGCTAAATCATGTGTTTCGCTTGGATTTGAAACTAAACCTTCCACATCGCATTGATTTGAAGCTAAATCATGTGTTTCGCTTGGATTTGAAGCTAAACCTTCTACATCGCATTGATTTGAAGATAAATCATGTGTTTGGCTTGGATTTCATGCTAACTCGTTCGTTTCGCCTGCATTTGATGCTATATCACTTATATCGCAAGTATCTGAACCTTAATCATTTGTTTCGCATGGATTTGAATCTAAGCCTTCTATTTCGCATAGATTTAAAGATAAATGATGTGTATCGCATGGATTTTGAAGCTATCCCGTTTGATTCGTCTGCATTTGCAGCTATATCACTTATATTACAAGTGTTTGAAACTAAATCATTTGTTTCGCATGGATTTGAATCTAAACCTTCTACATCGCATTGATTTGCAGCTAAATCATGTGTTTCGCATGGATTTGAAGCTAACTCGTTTGTTTCCGTCTGCATTTGAAACTATATCACTTATATCCCAAGTTTTGAAGCTAAATCATTTGTTTCGCATGGATTTGAAGCTAACCCTTCTACATCGTATTGATTTGCAGCTAAATCATGTGATTCGCATGGATTGGAAGCAAACTCGTTTGTTTCGTCTGCATTTCAAGCTGTATCACTTATATCGCAAGTATCTGAATCTAAATCAGTTGTGTCTCATGGATTTGAAGCAAAACCTTCTACATCGCATTGATTTGCAGCTAAATCATGTGTTTTGCATGGATTTGATGCTAACTCGTTTGTTTCCCCTGCATTTGAAGCTATATCAGTTATATCGCAAGTAGCTGATGCTTAATCAACTGTGTCTCTTGGATTTGAAGCTAAACCTTCTACATAGCATTGATTTGAAGCTAAATCATGTGTTTCGCATGGATTTGAAGCTAACTCGTTTGTTTCGCATGCTGTTGAAGCTATATCACCTATATCCCAAGTGTTTGAAGCTCAATCATATGCTTCGCATGGATTTGAAGCTAAACCTTCCACATCGCATTGATTTGCAGCTAAATCCTGTGTTTCGCGTGGATTTGAAGCCAAGTCGTCTGTTTCGTCTGCATTTGAAGCTATATCACTTATATCGCAAGCGTTTGAAAGTAAATTATTTGTTTCGCCTGGATTTGTAGTTAAACCTTCTAAATCGCTCTGATTTGAAGCTAAATCGTGTGATTAGATTGGATTTGAATTCAACTCGTTTGTTTCCCCTGCATTTGAAACTATATCACTAAATATCGCAACTATCTGATGTTAAATCGTTTGTTTCGCATGGATTTGAAGCTAAACCTTCTACATCGCATTGATTTCCTGCTAAATCATGTGATTCGCTTGGATTGGGAAGCTAACTCGTTTGTTTTGTCTGCATTTGAAGCTGTATCACTTATATTGCAAGTATCTGAATCTAAATCACTTGTGTCTCATGGATTTGAAGAAAAACCTTCTACATCGCATTGATTTGCAGCTAAATCATGTGTTTCGCATGGATTTGAAGCTAACTCGTTTGTTTCGTCTGCATTTGAAGCTATATCAATTGTATCGCAAGTATCCGAAGATAAATCATTTGTTTCGCATGGATTTCAAGCTAAACCTTCTACATCGCATTGATTTAATGCTAAATCATGTGTTTCGCTTGGATTGGAAGCTAACTCGTTTATTTCGTCTGCATTTGAAGCTGTATCAATTATATCGCAAGTATCTGAAGCTATATCATTTGTGTCTCATGGATTTGAAGCTAAACCTTCTACATAGCATTGATTTGCAGCTAAATCGTGTGTTCCGCATCGATTTGAAGCTAACTCGTTTGTTTTCTACATTTGAAGCTATATCACATATATCCCAAGTGTTTGAAGCTCAATCATTTGCTTCGCATGGATTTGAAGCTAATCCTTCTACATCGCATTGATTTGAAGCTAAATTATGTGTTTCGCATGGATTTGGAGCTAACTCCTTTGTTTCCCCTGCATTTGAAGCTATATCACTTATATCGCAAGTATCTGAATCTAAATCATTTGTGTCTCATGGATTTGAAGCAAAACCTTTTACATAGCATCGATTTGCAGCTAAATCATGTGATTCGCTTGGATTTAAAGCTAACTCGTTTGTTTCCCCTGCATTTGAAGCTATATCACTTATATCGCAAGTATCTAAAGCTAAATCATTTGTTTCGCATGGATTTGAATCTAAACTTTCTACATAGCATTGATTTGCAGCTAAATAATGTGTTTCGCTTGGATATGAAGCTAACTCGTTGGTTTCGTCTGTATTTGAATCTATATCACTTATATCCCAAGTATTTGAAGCTAAATAATTTGTTTCGCATGGATTTGAAGCTAGACTTTCTACATCGCTTTGATTTGAAGCTAAATCATGTGATTCGCTTGGATTGGAAACTAGCTCGTTTATTTCGTCTGCATTTGAAGCTGTATCACTTATATCGCAAGTATCTATAGCTAAATCATTTGTGTCTAATGGATTAGATGCTAAACCTTCTACATAGCATTGCTTTGCAGCTAAATCATGAGTTTCGCATGGATTTGAAGCTAACTCGTTAGTTTCGTCTGCATTTGAAGCTATATCACTTATATCGCTAGTATCTGAAGCTAAATAATTTGTTTCGCATGGATTTGAAGCTAAACCTTCTAAATCGCATTGATTTGAAGCTAAGTCTTATGATTCGCTTGGATAGAAAGCTAACTCGTTGGTTTCGTCTGCATTTGAAGCCATATCACTTATATCCCAAGTGTTTGAAGCTAAATAATTTGTTTCGCATGGATTTGAAGCTAGACTTTCTACATCGCTTTGATTTGAAGCTAAATCATGTGATTCGCTTGGATTGGAAACTAGCTCGTTTATTTCGTCTGCATTTGAAGCTGTATCACTTATATCGCAAGTATCTAAAGCTAAATCATTTGTGTCTAATGGATTAGATGCTAAACCTTCTACATAGCATTGCTTTGCAGCTAAATCATGAGTTTTCGCATGGATTTGAAGCTAACTCGTTTGTTTCGTCTGCATTTGAAGCAATATCACATATATCCCAAATGTTCCAAGCTCAATCACTTGCTTCGCATGGATTTGAAGCTAATTCTTCTACATCGCATTGATTTAAAGCTAAATCGTGTGTTTCGCTTGGATTAGAAACTAGCTCGTTTATTTCGTCTGCATTTGAAGCAATATCACTTATATCGCAAGTATCTGAAGCTAAATCGTTGGTTTCGCATGGATTTTAAGCTATACCTTCTACATCGCTTTGATTTGAAGCTAAATCATGTGTTTTGCATGGATTTTGTGCTAACTCGTTTGTTTCCACTGCATTTGAAGCTATATCAGTCATATCGCAAGTATCTGATGCTAAATCATTTGTTTCGCATGGATTTCAAGCTAAACCTTCCACATCGTATCGATTTGAAGCTAAATGATATGTATCGCCTGCATTTTGAAGCTACCCCGTTTGATTCGTCTGCATTTGCAGCTATATCACTTATATCACAAGTGTTTGAAGGTAAATCATTTGTTTCGCATGGATTTGAAGCTAAACCTTCTACATCGCATTGATTTGAAGCTAAATCATGTGTTTCGCTTGGATTTGAAGCTAAACATTCTACATCTCATTTATTTGAAGCTAAATCATGTGTATGGCATGGATTTTGGAGCTAACTCGTTTGTTTCTCCTGCATTTGAAGCTATATCACTTTATACCGCAAGTATCTGAAGCTAAATCATTTGTTCCGCCTGCATTTGAAGCTATATCACTTATATCGTAATTACCTGATGCTAAATCATTTGTTTCGCATGGATTTGAAGCTAAACCTTCTACATCGCATTGATTTGCAACTAAATCATGTGTATTCGCATGGATTTAGAAGCTAACGCGTTTGTTTCGCCTGCATTTGAAGCTATATCACTTATATTCCAAGTATCTGAACCTAAATCATTTGTTTCGCATTAATTTAGATATAAATCATGTGTTTCGCACGAATTTGAAGCTAAACCTTCTACATCGCTTTGATATGCCGCTAAATCATGTGTTTCGCTTGCATTTGAAGCTAATGCGTTTGTTTCGCCTGCATTTGAAGCTACTTCATTTATATCGTAGGTATCTGAACCTAGACCATTTGTTGCGTATGGATTCGAAGCTAAACCTTCTACATCGCAGTAATTTGTAGCTAAATCATGTGTTTCGCTTGTATTTGAAGATATCTCGCTTGTTTTGTCTGCATTTGAAGCTATATCACTTATATCGCAAGTATCTGATGCTAAATCGTTTGTGTCGCATGGATTTGATGCTAGGTCTTCTACATCGCATTGATTTGCAGCTAAATCATGTGTATCGCATGGATTTTGAAGCTAACTCGTTTGATTCGTCTCCACGTGAAGCTATATCACTTATATCGCAAGTATTTGAAGCTAAATCATTTATGTCGCATGGATTTGAAGCTAAACCTTCTACATCGCATTGATTTGCAGCTAAGTAATGGGTTTCGCACTGATTTGAAGCTAACTCGTTTGCTTCCCCTGCATTTGAAGCTCTATCAGACACATCGCAAGTATCTGATGCTAAATCGTTAGTTTCGCATGGATTTGATGCTAGGTCTTCTACATCGCATTGATTTGCAGCTAAATCATGTGTTTCGCATGGATTTGAAGCTAATCGTTCGTTTCGCCTGCAGTTGAAGCTATATCACTTATATCGCAACTATTTGAAGCTAAATCATTTGTTTCGAGCGGATTTTAATCTAAACCTTATACATCGCAATGATTTGAATCTAAATCATGTGTTTCGCATGGATTTGAAGTTAAATCATGTGTTCCGCATGGATTTAAAGCTAACTCTTTTGTTTCGTCTGCACTTGAAGCAATATCACTTATATCGCAAGTATCTGAACCTAAGTCATTTGTTTCGCATGGATTTGAAGCTAAGCCTTCTACTTCGCATGGATTTAAAGCTAAATGATGTGTATCGCATGGATTCTGAAGCTAACTCGTT
This sequence comes from Megalopta genalis, assembly GCF_051020955.1. Lineage (NCBI taxonomy): Eukaryota > Metazoa > Arthropoda > Insecta > Hymenoptera > Halictidae > Megalopta > Megalopta genalis. Next base: position 75,805 of record NW_027476977.1, on the reverse strand, counting down.
TGATTAGTCTGCATTTGCAGCTATATCACTTATATCTCAAGTGTATGAAGCTAAATCATTTGTTTCGCATGGATCTGAAGCTAAACCGTCTACATTGCATTGATTTGAAGCTAAATCATTTGTGTCGCATGGATTTGAAGGTAACTCGTTAGTTTCGGCTGCTTTTGAAGCTATATCAATTATATCGCAAGTATCTGAACCTATATCATTCGTTTCGCATGGTTTTGAAGCTAAGCCTTCTACTTCGCATGGATTTAAAGCTAAATAATGTGTATCGCATGGATTTTGATGCTAACTCGTTTGTCTCCCCTGCTTTTGAAGCTATATCAGTTATATCGCAAGTATCTGATGCTAAATCATTTGTTTCGCATGGATTTGAAGCTAAACCTTCCACATCGTATCGATTTGAAGCTAAATGATATGTATCGCCAGCATTTTGAAGCTACCCCGTTTGATTCGTCTGCATTTGCAGCTATATCACTTATATCACAAGTGTTTGAATCTAAATCATTTGCTTCGCATGGATTTGAAGCTACACCTTCTAAATCGCATTAATTTAGATATAAATCATGTGTTTCGCACGAATTTGAAGCTAAACCTTCTACATCGCTTGATATGCCGCTAAATCATGTGTTTCGCTTGCATTTGAAGCTAATGCGTTTGTTTCGCCTGCATTTGAAGCTACTTCATTTATATCGTAGGTATCTAAACCTAGACCATTTGTTGCGTATGGATACGAAGCTAAACCTTCTACATCGCAGTAATTTGTAGCTAAATCATGTGTTTCGCTTGTATTTGAAGATATCTCGCTTGTTTTGTCTGCATTTGAAGCTATATCACATATATCGCAAGTATCTGATGCTAAATCGTTTGTGTCGCATGGATTTGATGCTAAACCTTCTACATAGCATTGATTTGAGGCTTAATCATGTGTATCGCATGGATTTTGAAGCTAACTCGTTTGATTCGTCTGCACGTGAAGCTATATCACTTATATCGCAAGTATTTGAAGCTAAATCATTTATGTCGCATGGATTTGAAGTTAAACCTTCTACATCCCATTGATTTGGAGTTAAACCTTCTACATCGCATTGATTTCGAGCTAAATCATGTGTTTCGCATGGAGTTGAAGCTAAACCTTCTACCTCGTATCGATTTGAAGCAAAATTATATGTATCGCATGGCTTTTGAATCTACCCCGTTTGAATTGTCTGCATTGGCAGCTATATCACTTATATCACAAGTGTTTGAAGCTAAATCATTTGTTTCGCAAGGATTTGAAGCTAAACCTTCTACATCGCATTCATTTGAAACTAAATCATGTGTTTCGCTTGGATTTGAGGCTATACCTTCTACATCGCTTTGATTTGAAGTTAAATCATGTGTTTTGCATGGATTTGATGCTAACTCATTTGTTTCCCCTGCATTTGAATCTATTTCAGTTATATCGCAAGTATCTGATGCTAAATCATGTGTTTCGCTTGGATTTGAAGCTAAACCTTCTACATCGCATTGATTTGCAGCTAAATCATGTGTTTTCCATGGATTTTGAAGCTAACTCGTTTGATTCGTCTGCATTTGAAGCTATATCACTTATATCCCAAGTGTTTGATGCTAAATCATTTGTTTCGCATGGATTTGTAGCTAAACCTTCTCCATCGCATTGATTTGAAGCTAAATCATATGTTTCGCTTGGATTTGAAGCTAAACCTTCCACATAGCATTGAATTGAAGCTTAATCATGTGTTTTGCATGAATTTGAAGCTAACCTCGTTTGTTTCTCCTGTATTTGAATCTATATCACTTATATCGCATGTATCTGATGCTAAATCAATTGTATCGCATGGGTTTGAAGCTAATCCTTCTATTACGAATTGATTTGAAGCTAAATCATGTGTTTCGCATGGATTTGAAGCTAACTCGTTTATTTCGCATGCTGTTGATGCTATATCACCTATATCTCAAGTGTTTGAAGCTCAATCATTTGCTTCACATGGATTTGAAGCTAATCCTGCTACATCGTATTGATTTGAAGCTAAATCATGTGTTTCGCATGGATTTGAAGCTAACTCGTTTGTTTCGCATGCAGTTGAAGCTAAATCATGAATATCACAAGTATTTGAAGCTAACTCATTTGTTCCGCATGAAGTTGAAGCGAAATCATGTATATCACATGTAGTTGAATCTAAACCGTTAGATTCGCATGGATTTGAAGCTGACCCTTCTTCTTCACATTGATTTGAAGCTAAATCATGTGTTCCGCTTGGATTTGATGCTAACTCGTTTGTTTCCCCTGCGTTTGAAGCTATTTCAGTTATATCGCAAGTATCTGATGCTCAATCATTTGTTTCGCATGGATTTGAAGCTATACCCTCTACATCGCTTTGATTTGAAGCTTAATCATGTCTTTTGCATGGATTTGATGCTAACTCGTTTATTTCCCCTGCGTTTGAAGCTATTTCAGTTATATCGCAAGTATCTGATGCTAAATCATTTGTTTCGCATGGATTTGAAGCTAAACCTTCTACATCGCATTGATATGCTGCTAAATCATGTGTTTTGCATGGATTTTATGCTATCACATTTGATGCGCATGCAGATGAATCTAAATTAGGTATATCACAAGTATTTGTAGCTAAACCATTTGTTTCGTATGGACTTGAAGCTAACCCTTCTACTTCGATTTGATTTGTAGCTAAATCATGTGTTTCGTACGGATTTTGAAGCTAGCTCGTTTGTTTCGTCTGCATTTGAAGCTATATCACTTATATCACAAGTGTTTGAAGCTAAATCATTTGTTTCGCATGGATTTTAAGCTAAACCTTCTACACCGCATTGATTTGAAGCTAAATTATGTGTTTCGCTTGGATTTGAAGCTAAACCTTCCACATAGCATTGAATTGAAGCTTAATCATGTGTTTTGCATGAATTTGAAACTAACTCGTTTGTTTCTCCTGTATTTGAATCTATATCACTTATATCGCATGTATCTGATGCTAAATCAATTGTATCGCATGGGTTTGAAGCTAATCCTTCTATTACGAAGTGATTTGAAGCTAAATCATGTGTTTCGCATGGATTTGAAGCTATCTCGTTTGTTTCGCATGCTGTTGAAGCTATATCACCTATATCACAAGTGTTTGAAGCTCAATCATTTGCTTCGCATGGATTTGAAGCTAATCCTTCTACATCGCATTGATTTGCTGTTAAATCATGTGTTTCGCTTTGTTATGAAGCTAACTCTTTTGTTTCCCATGCATTTGAAGCTATATCACTTGTATCTCAATTATCTGACGCTTAATCATTTGTGTCGCTTGGATTTGAAGCTAAACCTTCTACATAGCATTGAATTGAAGCTTAATCATGTGTTTTGCATGAATTTGAAGCTAACTCGTTTGTTTCCCCTGCATTTGAAGCTATATCACTTGTATCGCAAGTATCTGACGCTTAATCATTTGTGTCGCTTGGATTTGAAGCTAAACCTTCTACATAGCATTGATTTGTAGTTAAATCATGTGATTCGCTTGGATTTGAAGCTAACTCGTTTGTTTCGTCTGCAATTGAAGCTATGTCACTTATATCGCAAGTATCTGAAGCTAAATCATTGGTTTGGCGTGGATTTGTAGCTAAACCTTCTTCATCGTATTGATTTGATGCTTAGTCATGTGTATCGTATGGATTTTGAAGCTAACTCGTTTGATTCGTCTGCATTTCAAGCTATATCACTTATATCGCAAGTATCTGAAGCTGCATCATTGGTTTCTTATGCATTTGAAGCTAAACCTTCTACACCGCATAGATTTGAAGCTAACTCGTTTGTTTCTCCTGCATTTGAAGCTACATCACTTATATCGCAAGTATCTGAAGCTAAATCATTTGTGTCGTATGGATTTGAAGCTAAACCTTCTACATCGCATTGATTTGCATCTCAGTCATTTGTTTCGCAAGGATTTGAAGCTAACTCGTTTGTTCCGCCTGCATTTCAAGCTATATCACTTATATCGCAAGTATATGAAGCTGAATCATTGGTTTCTTATGCATTTGAAGCTAAACCTTCTACACCGCATAGATTTGAAGCTAACTCGTTTGTTTCTCATGCATTTGAAGCTACATCACTTATATCGCCTGTATCTGATGCTAAGTCATTTCTGCCGCATGGATTTGAAGTTAAACCTTCTACATCCCATTGATTTGGAGTTAAACCTTCTACATCGCATTGATTTCAAGCTAAATCATGTGTTTTGCATGATTTGATTCTAACTCGTTTGTTTCCCCTGCATTTGAAGCTATTTCAGTTATATCGCAAGTATCAGACGCTAAATCATGTGTTTCGCTTGGATTTGAAGCTAACCTTTTACATCGGATTGATTTGCAGCTTAATCATGTGTTTTGCATGGATTTGATGCTAACTCGTTTGTTTCCCCTGCATTTGAATCTATATCAGTTATATCGCAAGATCTGATGCAAGTCATTTGTGTCGCATGGATTTGAAGCTAAACCTTACAAATCGCATTGGTTTGAAGCTATGTCGTGCACATCGCATTGGTTTGAAGCTAAACCTTCCACATCGTATTGTTTTGAAGCTAAATAATGTGTTTCGCATGGATTTGAAGCTAAACCTTCTACATCGCATTGATTTGAAGCTAAATCATGTGTTTTGCATGGATTTGATGCTAACTCGTTTGTTTCCCTGCTATTTTGAAGCTATTTCAGTTATATCGCAAGTCTCTGATGCTAAATCATGTCTTTCGCTTGGGATTTGAAGCTAAACCTTCTACTTCACATGGATTTAAAGCAAAATGATGTGTACCGCATGGATTTTTAAGCTAACTCGTTTGATTCGTCAGCATTTGATGCTACATCACTTAAATCGAAAGCATCTGAATCTAAATCATTTGTTTCGCATGGATTTGTAGCTAAACCTTCTACATCGCATAGATTTGAAGCTAAATCATTTGTTTTCGCATGGATTTGTAGCTAAACCTTCTACATCGTATCGATTTGAAGCTAAATGATATGTATCGTCATGGGATTTTGAAGCTATCCCGTTTGATTCGTCTGCATTTGCAGCTATATCATCCAAATCCCAAGTGTTTGATGCTAAATCATTTGTTTCGCATGGATTTGAAACTAAACCTTCTACATCGCATTGATTTGGAGCTAAATCATGTGTTTCGCTCGGATATGAAGCTAACTCGTCTGTTTAGTCTGCATTTGAAGTTATATCAGTTATATCGCAAGAATCTGATGCTAAATCATTTGTTTCGCATGGATTTGAAGCTAAACCTTCCAAATCGTATCGATTTGAAGCTAAATGATATGTATCGCCTGCATTTTGAAGCTACCCCGTTTGATTCTTCTGCATTTGCAGCTGTATCACTTATATCACAAGTGTTTGAAGCTCAATCATTTGTTTCGCACAGGATTTGAAGCGACACCTTCTACATCGCATTGATTTGAAGCTAAATCATGTGATTCGCTTGGATTTGAAGCTAAACCTTCTACATCGTATTGATTTGCAGCTAAATCATGTACTTTCGGTGGTATTTGAAGCTAGTACCTTCTACATCGCTTTGATTTGAATCTAAATCATGTGTTTTGCATGGATTTGATGCTAACTCGTTTGTTTCGCATGCAGTTAAAGCTGATTCATGTATATCGCAAGTATTTGAAGCCAAACCATTTGTTTCGCATGGATTTGAAGCCAAGCCTTCTACTTCGCATGATTTGAAGCTAAATCATGTGTTCCGCATGGATTTGAAGCTAACTCGTTTGATTCGCCTGTATTTGAAGCTATATCACTTATATCGCAAGTATTTGAACCTGAATCATTTGTCCCGCATGGATTTGAAGCTAAGCTTTCTACTTCGCATTGACTGGAATCTAAATCATTTGTTTCGCATAGAGTTGAAGCTAACTCGTTTGTTTCGTCTGTATTTGAAGCTATATCATCCAAATCCCAAGTGTTTGATGCTAAATCATTTGTTTCGCATGGATTTGAAGCTAAACCTTCTACATCGCATTGATTTGGAGCTAAATCATGTGTTTCGCTCGGATATGAAGCTAACTCGTCTGTTTAGTCTGCATTTGAAGCTATATCAGTTATATCGCAAGTATCTGATGCTAAATCATTTGTTTCGCATGGATTTGAAGCTAAACCTTCCAAATCGTATCGATTTGAAGCTAAATGATATGTATCGCCTGCATTTTGAAGCTACCCCGTTTGATTCTTCTGCATTTGCAGCTGTATCACTTATATCACAAGTGTTTGAAGCTCAATCATTTGTTTCGCACGGATTTGAAGCGACACCTTCTACATCGCATTGATTTGAAGCTAAATCATGTAGTTTTCGCTTGGATTTGAAGCTAAACCTTCTACTTCACATGGATTTAAAGCAAAATGATGTGTACCGCATGGATTTTTAAGCTAACTCGTTTGATTTGTCAGCATTTGATGCTACATCACTTAAGATCGAAAGCATCTGAACCTAAATCATTTGTTTCGCATGGATTTGTAGCTAAACCTTCTACATCGCATTGTTTTGAAGCTAAATCATTTGTTTCGCATGGATTTGTAGCTAAACCTTCTACATCTTATCGATTTGAAGCTAAATGATATGTATCGCATGGATTTTGAAGCTATCCCGTTTGATTCGTCTGCATTTGCAGCTATATCACTTATATCACAAGTGTTTGAAGCTAAATCATTTGTTTCGCATGGATTTGAATCTAAACCTTCTACATCGCATTGATTTTGAAGCTAAATCATGTGTTTTTGCTTGGATTTGAAGTTAAACCTTCTACATCGCATTGATTTGAATCTAAATCATGTGTTTTGCATGGATTTGATACTAACTCGTTTGTTTCCCCAGCATTTGAAGTTATGTCAGTTATATCGCAAGTATCTGATGATAAATCATATGTTTCGCATGGATTTGAAGCTAAGCCTTCTATTTCGCATGGATTTAAAGCTAAATGATGTGTACCGCATGGATTTTGAAGCTAACTCGTTTGATTCGTCTGCATTTGATGCTACATCACTTATATCTGCAAGCACCTGAACCTAAATCATTTGTTTCGCATGGATTTGAAGCTAAACCTACTACATCGTATTGATTTGAAGCTGAATCATTTGTTTTGCATGGATTTGAAGCTAAGCCTTCTATTTCGCATGGATTTAAAGCTAAATGATATGTATCGCATGGATTTTGAAGCTAACTCGTTTGATTCGTCTGCATTTGAAGCTATATCACTCATATCCCAAGTGTTTGATGCTAAATCATTTGTTTCGCATGGATTTGAAGCTAAACCTTCTACATCGCATTGATTTGAAGCTAAATCATGTGTTCCGCTTGGATTTGAAGCTATATCTTCTACATCGCTTTGATTTGAAGCTAAATCATGTGTTTTGCATGGATTTGATGTTAACTCGTTTGTTTCCCCTGCATTTGAAGCTATTTCAGTTATATCGCATGTATCAGACGCTAAATCATGTGTTTCGCTTGGATTTGAAGCTAAACCTTTTACATCGGATTGATTTGCAGCTTAATCATGTGTTTTGCATGGATTTGATGCTAACTCGTTACTCGTTTGTTTCCCCTGCATTTGAATCTATATCAGTTATATCGCAAGCATCTGAACCTAAATCATTTGTTTCGCATGGATTTGAAGCTAAGCCTTCTATTTCGCATGGATTGAAAGCTAAATGATGTGAATCGCATGGATTTTGAAGCTAACTCGTTTGATTGGTCTGCATTTGAAGCTATATCACTTATATCCCAAGTGTTTGATCCTGAATCATTTGTTTCGCATGGATTTGACGCTAAACCTTCTACATCACATTGATTTGAAGTTAAAACATGTGTTTCGCTTGGATTTTGAAGCTAAACCTTCTACATCGCATTGATTTGAAGATAAATTATGTGTTTCGCATGGATTTGAAGGTAACTCGTTAGTTTCGCCTGCATTTGAAGCTATATCACTTATATCGCAAGTATCTGATGCAAGTCATTTGTGTCGCATGGATTTGAAGCTAAACCTTACACATCGCATTGGTTTGAAGCTAAATCTTGCACATCGCATTGGTTTGAAGCTAAACCTTCCACATCGCATTGTTTTGAAGCTAAATAATGTGTTTCGTATGGAGTTGAAGCTAGCACGTTTGTTTCGTCTGCATTTGAAGTTATATCACTTATATCGCAAGTATCTGAAGCTGAATCATTTGTTTCGCATTGATTTGAAGCTAAATCATGTGTTTTGCATGGATTTGAAGCTAAATCATGTGTTTCGCATGGATTTGAAGCTAACTCGTTTCTTTCGCATGCATTTGAATCTGTTTCATTTATACCGCAAGTATTTGAGAGTAAATCATTTGTTTCGCATGGATATGAAGCTAAACCTTCTACATCGCATTGATTTGAAGCTAAATCATGTGTTTTGCATGGATTTGATGCTAACTCGTTTGTTTCCCCTGCATTTGAAGCTATTTCAGTTATATCGCAAGTCTCTGATGCTAAATCATGTGTTTCGCTTGGATTTGAAGCTAAACCTTCTACTTCACATGGATTTAAAGCAAAATGATGTGTACCGCATGGATTTTTAAGCTAACTCGTTTGATTCGCCAGCATTTGATGCTACATCACTTAAATCGAAAGCATCTGAACCTAAATCATTTGTTTCGCATGGATTTGTAGCTAAACCTTCTACATCGCATTGATTTGAAGCTAAATCATTTGTTTCGCATGGATTTGTAGCTAAACCTTCTACATCGTATCGATTTGAAGCTAAATGATATGTATCGCATGGATTTGAAGCTATCCCGTTTGATTCGTCTGCATTTGCAGCTATATCACTTATATCACAAGTGTTTGAAGCTAAATCATTTGTTTCGCATGGATTTGAATCTAAACCTTCTACATCGCATTGATTTGAAGCTAAATCATGTGTTTTGCTTGGATTTGAAGTTAAAACTTCTACATCACATTGATTTGAATCTAAATCATGTGTTTTGCATGGATTTGATACTAACTCGTTTGATTCCCCTGCATTTGAAGTTATGTCAGTTATATCGCAAGTATCTGATGATAAATCATTTGTTTCGCATGGATTTGAAGCTAAGCCTTCTACTTCGCATGGATTTAAAGCTAAATGATGTGTACCGCATGGATTTTGAAGCTAACTCGTTTGATTCGTCTGCATTTGATGCTTCATCACTTATATCGCAAGCATCTGAACCTAAATCATTTGCTTCGCATGGATTTGAAGCTAAACCTTCTACATCGTATTGATTTGAAGCTGAAACATTTGTTTTGCATGGATTTGAAGCTAAGCCTTCTATTTCGCATGGATTGAAAGCTAAATGATGTGAATCGCATGGATTTTGAAGCTAACTCGTTTGATTGGTTTGCATTTGAAACTATATCACTTATATCCCAAGTGTTTGATCCTGAATCATTTGTTTCGCATGGATTTGACGCTAAACCTTCTACATCGCATTGATTTGAAGCTAAATCATTTGTTTTGCATGGATTTGATGCTAACTCGTTTGTTTCTCCTGCATTTGAAACAACATCACTTATATCGCAAGTATCTGAACCTAAATCATTTGTTTCGCATCGATTTGAAGCTAAGCCTTCTACTTCGTATTGATTTGAAGCTAAATCATGTGTTTCGCTTGGATTTGAAGCTATACCTTCTACATCGCTTAGATTTGAAGCTAAATCACGTGTTTTGCATGGATTTGATGCTAACTCGTTTGTTTCCCCTGCATTTGAAGCTATTTCAGTTATATCGCAAGTATCTGATGCTAAATCATGTGTGTTGCTTGGATTTGAAGCTAAGCCTTCTACTTCACGTGGATTTAAAGCTAAATGATGTGTACCGCATGGATTTTGAAGCTAACTTTGAATTGATTTGATTCGTCTGCATTTGATGCTACATCAATTACATCGCAAGCATCTGAACCTAAACCATTTGTTTCGCATGGATTTGTAGCTAAACCTTCTACATCGTATCGATTTGAAGCTAAATGATATGTATCGCATGGATTTTGAAGCTATCCCGTTTGATTCGTCTGCATTTGATGCTACATCACTTATATCGCCATCATCTGAACCTAAATCATTTGTTTCGTATGGATTTGAAGCTAAACCTTCTACATCGTATTGATTTGAAGCTGAATCATTTGTTTTGCATGGATTTGAAGCTAAGCCTTCTACTTCGCGTTGATTTGAAGCTAAAGCATGTGTTTCGTTTGGATTTGAAGCTACTACGTTTGTTTCGCCTGCATTTGAAGCTATATCACTTATATCGCAAGTATCTGATGCAAGTCATTTGAGTCGCATGGATTTGAAGCTAAACCTTACAAATCGCATTGGTTTGAAGCTAAATCTTGCACATCGCATTGGTTTGAAGCTAAACCTTCCACATCGCATTGTTTTGAAGCTAAATAATGTGTTTCGTATGGAGTTGAAGCTAGCACGTTTGTTTCGTCTGCATTTGAAGTTATATCACTTATATCGCAAGTATCTGAAGCTGAATCATTTGTTTCGCATTGATTTGAAGCTATATCATGTGTTTTGCATGGATTTGAAGGTAACTCGTTAGTTTCGCCTGCATTTGAAGCTATATCACTTATATCGCAAGTATCTGATGCAAGTCATTTGTGTCGCATGGATTTGAAGCTAAACCTTACACATCGCATTGGTTTGAAGCTAAATCTTGCACATCGCATTGGTTTGAAGCTAAACCTTCCACATCGCATTGTTTTGAAGCTAAATAATGTGTTTCGTATGGAGTTGAAGCTAGCACGTTTGTTTCGTCTGCATTTGAAGTTATATCACTTATATCGCAAGTATCTGAAGCTGAATCATTTGTTTCGCATTGATTTGAAGCTAAATCATGTGTTTTGCATGGATTTGAAGCTAAATCAGGGGTTTCGCATGGATTTGAAGCTAACTCGTTTCTTTCGCATGCATTTGAATCTGTTTCATTTATACCGCAAGTATTTGAGAGTAAATCATTTGTTTCGCATGGATTTGAAGCTAAACCTTCTACATCGCATTGATTTGAAGCTAAATCATGTGTTTTGCATGGATTTGATGCTAACTCGTTTGTTTCCCCTGCATTTGAAGTTATGTCAGTTATATCGCAAGTATCTGATGATAAATCATTTGTTTCGCATGGATTTGAAGCTAAGCCTTCTACTTCGCATGGATTTAAAGCTAAATGATGTGTACCGCATGGATTTTGAAGCTAACTCGTTTGATTCGTCTGCATTTGATGCTACATCACTTATATCGCAAGCATCTGAACCTAAATCATTTGCTTCGCATGGATTTGAAGCTAAACCTTCTACATCGTATTGATTTGAAGCTGAAACATTTGTTTTGCATGGATTTGAAGCTAAGCCTTCTATTTCGCATGGATTGAAAGCTAAATGATGTGAATCGCATGGATTTTGAAGCTAACTCGTTTGATCGGTTTGCATTTGAAGCTATATCACTTATATCCCAAGTGTTTGATCCTGAATCATTTGTTTCGCATGGATTTGACGCTAAACCTTCTACATCACATTGATTTGAAGTTAAATCATGTGTTTCGCTTGGATTTGAAGCTAAACCTTCTACATCGCATTGATTTGAAGATAAATTATGTGTTTCGCATGGATTTGAAGGTAACTCGTTAGTTTCGCCTGCATTTGAAGCTATATCACTTATATCGCAAGTATCTGATGCAAGTCATTTGTGTCGCATGGATTTGAAGCTAAACCTTACACATCGCATTGGTTTGAAACTAAATCTTGCACATCGCATTGGTTTGAAGCTAAACCTTGCACATCGCATTGTTTTGAAGCTAAATAATGTGTTTCGTATGGAGTTGAAGCTAGCACGTTTGTTTCGTCTGCATTTGAAGTTATATCACATATATCGCAAGTATCTGATGCAAGTCATTTGTGTCGCATGGATTTGAAGCTAAACCTTACACATCGCATTGGTTTGAAACTAAATCTTGCACATCGCATTGGTTTGAAGCTAAACCTTGCACATCGCATTGTTTCGAAGCTAAATAATGTGTTTCGTATGGAGTTGAAGCTAGCACGTTTGTTTCGTCTGCATTTGAAGTTATATCACATATATCGCAAGTATCTGAAGCTGAAACATTTGTTTCGCATTGATTTGAAGCTAAATCATGTGTTTTGCATGGATTTGAAGCTAAATCATGTGTTTCGCATGGATTTGAAGCTAACTCGTTTCTTTCGCATGCATTTGAATCTGTTTCATTTATACCGCAAGTATTTGAGAGGAAATCATTTGTTTCGCATGGATTTGAAGCTAAACCTTCTACATCGCATTGATTTGAAGCTAAATCATTTGTTTTGCATGGATTTGATGCTAACTCGTTTGTTTCTCCTGCATTTGAAACAACATCACTTATATCGCAAGTATCTGAACCTAAATCATTTGTTTCGCATGGATTTGAAGCTAAGCCTTCTACTTCGTATTGATTTGAAGCTAAATCATGTGTTTCGCTTGGATTTGAAGCTATACCTTCTACATCGCTTTGATTTGAAGCTAAATCACGTGTTTTGCATGGATTTGATGCTAACTCGTTTGTTTCCCCTGCATTTGAAGCTATTTCAGTTATATCGCAAGTATCTGATGCTAAATCATGTGTGTTGCTTGGATTTGAAGCTAAGCCTTCTACTTCACGTGGATTTAAAGCTAAATGATGTGTACCGCATGGATTTTGAAGCTAACTTTGATTTGATTTGATTCGTCTGCATTTGATGCTACATCAAATACATCGCAAGCATCTGAACCTAAACCATTTGTTTCGCATGGATTTGTAGCTAAATCTTCTACATCGTATCGATTTGAAGCTAAATGATATGTATCGCATGGATTTTGAAGCTATCCCGTTTGATTCGTCTGCATTTGATGCTACATCACTTATATCGCCATCATCTGAACCTAAATCATTTGTTTCGCATGGATTTGAAGCTAAACCTTCTACATCGTATTGATTTGAAGCTGAATCATTTGTTTTGCATGGATTTGAAGCTAAGCCTTCTACTTCGCGTTGATTTGAAGCTAAAGCATGTGTTTCGTTTGGATTTGAAGCTACTACGTTTGTTTCGCCTGCATTTGAAGCTATATCACTTATATCGCAAGTATCTGATGCAAGTCATTTGAGTCGCATGGATTTGAAGCTAAACCTTACAAATCGCATTGGTTTGAAGCTAAATCGTGCACATCGCATTGGTTTGAAGCTAAACCTTCCACATCGCATTGTTTTGAAGCTAAATAATGTGTTTCGTATGGAGTTGAAGCTAGCACGTTTGTTTCGTCTGCATTTGAACTTATATCACTTATATCGCAAGTATCTGAAGCTGAATCATTTGTTTCGCATTGATTTGAAGCTAAATCATGTGTTTTGCATGGATTTGAAGGTAACTCGTTAGTTTCGCCTGCATTTGAAGCTATATCACTTATATCGCAAGTATCTGATGCAAGTCATTTGTGTCGCATGGATTTGAAGCTAAACCTTACACATCGCATTGGTTTGAAGCTAAATCTTGCACATCGCATTGGTTTGAAGCTAAACCTTCCACATCGCATTGTTTTGAAGCTAAATAATGTGTTTCGTATGGAGTTGAAGCTAGCACGTTTGTTTCGTCTGCATTTGAAGTTATATCACTTATATCGCAAGTATCTGAAGCTGAATCATTTGTTTCGCATTGATTTGAAGCTAAATCATGTGTTTTGCATGGATTTGAAGCTAAATCATGTGTTTCGCATGGATTTGAAGCTAACTCGTTTCTTTCGCATGCATTTGAATCTGTTTCATTTATACCGCAAGTATTTGAGAGTAAATCATTTGTTTCGCATGGATTTGAAGCTAAACCTTCTACATCGCATTGATTTGAAGCTAAATCATTTGTTTTGCATGGATTTGATGCTAACTCGTTTGTTTCTCCTGCATTTGAAACAACATCACTTATATCGCAAGTATCTGAACCTAAATCATTTGTTTCGCATCGATTTGAAGCTAAGCCTTCTACTTCGTATTGATTTGAAGCTATATCATGTGTTTCGCTTGGATTTGAAGCTATACCTTCTACATCGCTTTGATTTGAAGCTAAATCACGTGTTTTGCATGGATTTGATGCTAACTCGTTTGTTTCCCCTGCATTTGAAGCTATTTCAGTTATATCGCAAGTATCTGATGCTAAATCATGTGTGTTGCTTGGATTTGAAGCTAAGCCTTCTACTTCACGTGGATTTAAAGCTAAATGATGTGTACCGCATGGATTTTGAAGCTAACTTTGATTTGATTTGATTCGTCTGCATTTGATGCTACATCAATTACATCGCAAGCATCTGAACCTAACCCATTTGTTTCGCATGGATTTGTAGCTAAACCTTCTACATCGTATCGATTTGAAGCTAAATGATATGTATCGCATGGATTTTGAAGCTATCCCGTTTGATTCGTCTGCATTTGATGCTACATCACTTATATCGCCATCATCTGAACCTAAATCATTTGTTTCGCATGGATTTGAAGCTAAACCTTCTACATCGTATTGATTTGAAGCTGAATCATTTGTTTTGCATGGATTTGAAGCTAAGCCTTCTACTTCGCGTTGATTTGAAGCTAAAGCATGTGTTTCGTTTGGATTTGAAGCTACTACGTTTGTTTCGCCTGCATTTGAAGCTATATCACTTATATCGCAAGTATCTGATGCAAGTCATTTGAGTCGCATGGATTTGAAGCTAAACCTTACAAATCGCATTGGTTTGAAGCTAAATCGTGCACATCGCATTGGTTTGAAGCTAAACCTTCCACATCGCATTGTTTTGAAGCTAAATAATGTGTTTCGTATGGAGTTGAAGCTAGCACGTTTGTTTCGTCTGCATTTGAAGTTATATCACTTATATCGCAAGTATCTGAAGCTGAATGATTTGTTTCGCATGGATTTGAAGATAAGCCTTCTACTTCGCATTGATTTAAGCTAAGTCATGTGTTTTGCATGGATTTGAAGCTAAAACATGTGTTTCGCATGGATTGAAAGCCAAATGATGTGAATCGCATGGATTTTGAAGCTAACTCGTTTGATTGGTCTGCATTTGAAGCTATATCACTTATATCCCAAGTGTTTGATCCTGAATCATTTGTTTCGCATGGATTTGACGCTAAACCTTCTACATCACATTGATTTGAAGTTAAATCATGTGTTTCGCTTGGATTTGAAGCTAAACCTTCTACATCGCATTGATTTGAAGATAAATCATGTGTTTTGCTTTGATTTCGTGCTAACTCGTTCGTTTCGCCTGCATTTGATGCTATATCACTTATATCGCAAGTATCTGAAGCTAAATCATTTGTTTCGCTTGGATTTGAAGCTAAACCTTCTACATCGCATTGATTTGAAGATAAATTATGTGTTTCGCATGGATTTGAAGGTAACTCGTTAGTTTCGCCTGCATTTGAAGCTATATCACTTATATCGCAAGTATCTGATGCAAGTCATTTGTGTCGCATGGATTTGAAGCTAAACCTTACACATCGCATTGGTTTGAAACTAAATCTTGCACATCGCATTGGTTTGAAGCTAAACCTTCCACATCGCATTGTTTTGAAGCCAAATAATGTGTTTCGCATGGAGTTGAAGCTAGCACGTTTGTTTCGTCTGCATTTGCAGCTATATCACTTATATCGCAAGTATCTGAAGCTGAATGATTTGTTTCGCATGAATGTGAAGATAAGCCTTCTACTTCGCATTGATTTGAAGCTAAATCATGTGTTTTGCATGGATTTATAGTTAAATCATGTGTTTCACATGGATTTGAAGCTAAACCTTCTACATCGCATTGATTTGAAGCTAAATCATGTGTTTTGCATGGATTTGATGCTAACTCGTTTGTTTCCCCTGCATTTGAAGCTATTTCAGTTATATCGCAAATCTCTGATGCTAAATCATGTGTTTCGCTTGGATTTGAAGCTAAACCTTTTACTTCACATGGATTTAAAGCAAAATGATGTGTACCACATGGATTTTTAAGCTAACTCGTTTGATTCGTCAGCATTTGATGCTACATCACTTAAATCGAAAGCATCTGAACCTTAATCATTTGTTTCGCATGGATTTGTAGCTAAACCTTCTACGTCGCATTGATTTGAAGCTAAATCATTTGTTTCGCATGGATTTGTAGCTAAACCTTCTACATCGTATCGATTTGAAGCTAAATGATATGTATCGCATGGATTTTGAAGCTATCCCGTTTGATTCGTCTGCATTTGCAGCTATATCACTTATATCACAAGTGTTTGAAGCTAAATCATTTGTTTCGCATGGATTTGAATCTAAACCTTCTACATCGCATTGATTTGAAGCTAAATCATGTGTTTTGCTTTTATTTGAAGGTAACTCGTTAGTTTCGCCTGCATTTGAAGCTATATCACTTATATCGCAAGTATCTGATGCAAGTCATTTGTGTCGCATGGATTTGAAGCTAAACCTTACACATCGCATTGGTTTGAAACTAAATCTTGCACATCGCATTGGTTTGAAGCTAAACCTTCCACATCGCATTGTTTTGAAGCCAAATAATGTGTTTCGCATGGAGTTGAAGCTAGCACGTTTGTTTCGTCTGCATTTGCAGCTATATCACTTATATCGCAAGTATCTGAAGCTGAATGATTTGTTTCGCATGAATGTGAAGATAAGCCTTCTACTTCGCATTGATTTGAAGCTAAATCATGTGTTTTGCATGGATTTATAGTTAAATCATGTGTTTCACATGGATTTGAAGCTAAGCCTTCTACATCGCATTGATTTGAAGCTAAATCATGTGTTTTGCATGGATTTGATGCTAACTCGTTTGTTTCCCCTGCATTTGAAGCTATTTCAGTTATATCGCAAATCTCTGATGCTAAATCATGTGTTTCGCTTGGATTTGAAGCTAAACCTTTTACTTCACATGGATTTAAAGCAAAATGATGTGTACCACATGGATTTTTAAGCTAACTCGTTTGATTCGTCAGCATTTGATGCTACATCACTTAAATCGAAAGCATCTGAACCTTAATCATTTGTTTCGCATGGATTTGTAGCTAAACCTTCTACATCGCATTGATTTGAAGCTAAATCATTTGTTTCGCATGGATTTGTAGCTAAACCTTCTACATCGTATCGATTTGAAGCTAAATGATATGTATCGCATGGATTTTGAAGCTATCCCGTTTGATTCGTCTGCATTTGCAGCTATATCACTTATATCACAAGTGTTTGAAGCTAAATCATTTGTTTCGCATGGATTTGAATCTAAACCTTCTACATCGCATTGATTTGAAGCTAAATCATGTGTTTTGCTTGGATTTGAAGTTAAAACTTCTACATCACATTGATTTGAATCTAAATCATGTGTTTTGCATGGATTTGATACTAACTCGTTTGTTTCCCCTGCATTTGAAGTTATGTCAGTTATATCGCAAGTATCTGATGATAAATCATTTGTTTCGCATGGATTTGAAGCTAAGCCTTCTACTTCGCATGGATTTAAAGCTAAATGATGTGTACCGCATGGATTTTGAAGCTAACTGGTTTGATTCGTCTGCATTTGATGCTACATCACTTATATCGCAAGCATCTGAACCTAAATCATTTGCTTCGCATGGATTTGAAGCTAAACCTTCTACATCGTATTGATTTGAAGCTGAATCATTTGTTTTGCATGGATTTGAAGCTAAGCCTTCTATTTCGCATGGATTTAAAGCTAAATGATATGTATCGCATGGATTTTGAAGCTAACTCGTTTGATTCGTCTGCATTTGAAGCTATATCACTTATATCCCAAGTGTTTGATGCTAAATCATTTGTTTCGCATGGATTTGAAGCTAAACCTTCTACATCGCATTGATTTGAAGCTAAATCATGTGTTCCGCATGGTTTTGAAGCTAACTCGTTTGATTCGCCTGCATTTGAAGCTATATCACTTATATCGCAAGTATTTGAACCTGAATCATTTGTTTCGCGCGGATTTGAAGCTAAGCCTTCTACTTCGCGTTGATTTGAAGCTAAAGCATGTGTTTCCTTTGGATTTGAAGCCACTTCGTTTGTTTCGCCTGCATTTGAAGCTATATCACTTATATCGCAAGTATCTGATGCAAGTCATTTGTGTAGCATGGATTTGAAGCTAAACCTTACAAATCGCATTGGTTTGAAGCTAAGTCGTGCACATCGCATTGGTTTGAAGCTAAACCTTCCACATCGTATTGTTTTGAAGCTAAATAATGTGTTTCGTATGGAGTTGACGCTAGCACGTTTGTTCCGTCTGCATTTGAAGTTATATCACTTATATCGCAAGTATCTGAAGCTGAATGATTTGTTTCGCATGAATTTGAAGATAAGCCTTCTACTTCGCATTGATTTGAAGCTAAATCATGTGTTTTGCATGGATTTATAGTTAAATCATGTGTTTCACATGGATTTGAAGCTAAACCTTCTACTTCACATGGATTTAAACAAAATGATGTGTACCGCATGGATTTTTAAGCTAACTCGTTTGATTCGTCAGCGTTTGATGCTACATCACTTAAATCGAAAGCATCTGAACCTAAATCATTTGTTTCGCATGGATTTGTAGCTAAACCTTCTACATCGCATTGATTTGAAGCTAAATCATTTGTTTCGCATGGATTTGTAGCTAAACCTTCTACATCGTATCGATTTGAAGCTAAATGATATGTATCGCATGGATTTTGAAGCTATCCCGTTTGATTCGTCTGCATTTGCAGCTATATCACTTATATCACAAGTGTTTGAAGCTAAATCATTTGTTTCGCATGGATTTGAATCTAAACCTTCTACATCGCATTGATTTGAAGCTAAATAATTTGTTCCGCTTGGATTTGAAGTTAACTCGTTTGTTTCGACTGAATTTGAAGCTATGTCACTTATATCTCAAGTGTTTGAAGCTCAATCATTTGCTTCGAATGGATTTGAAGTTAAACTTTCTACATCGCATTGACTTGAAACTAAATCATGTTATTCGCTTGGATTGGAAGCTAACTCGTTTGATTCGTCTGCATTTAAAGCTGTATCACTTATATCGCAAGTATCTGAAGCTGAATCATTTGTTTCGCATGGACTTGTAGCTAACTCGTTTGTTTCGTCTGCATTTGAAGCTATATCACACATATCACTAGTATATGAAGCTAAATCATTTGTTTCGCCTGGATTTGAAGTTAAACCTTCTAAATCGCACTGCTTTGAAGCTAAATCATGTGATTCGCTTGGATTTGAAGCTAACTCGTTTGTTTCGTCTGTATTTGAAGCTGTATCACTTATATTGCTAGTATATGAAGTTAAATCATTAGTGTCTTATGGATTTGAAGCGAAACCTTCTACATAGCATTGATTTGAAGCTTAATCATGTGTTTCGCATGGATTTGAAGCTAACTTGTTTGTTGCGCATGCATTTGAAGCTATATCATTTATACCGCAAGTATTTGAAGCTAAATCATTTGTTTCGCATGGATTTGAAGCTAAATCTTCTGCATCGCATTAATATTAACTAAATCATGTGTTTCGCATGGAATTGAAACTAACTGGATGTTTCGTCTGCATTTGGATTTGTGCCACTTATATCGCAAGTATCTGTAGCTAAATCATTGGTTTCGCATGCATTTGAACCTAAACATTCTACATCGCATGGATTTGATGCTAACTCGTTTGTTTCCCCTGCATTTGAAGCTATTTCAGTTATATCGCAAGTATCTGATGCTAAATCATGTGTTTCGCTTGGATTTGAAGCTAAACCTTCTACATCGCATTGATTTGAAGTTAAATCATGTGTTTCGCTTGGATTTGAAGCTAAACCTTCTACATCGCATTGATTGGAAGCTAAATCATGTTTTTCGCTTGGATTTGAAGCTAACTCGTTAGCTTCGTCTGCATTTGAAGCTATATCACTTATATCGCTAGTATCTGAAGCTAAATCATTTGTTTCGCATGGATTTGAAGCTAAATCTTCTGCATCGCATTAATATTAACTAAATCATGTGTTTCGCATGGAATTGAAACTAACTGGATGTTTCGTCTGCATTTGGATTTGTGCCACTTATATCGCAAGTATCTGTAGCTAAATCATTGGTTTCGCATGCATTTGAACCTAAACATTCTACATCGCATAGATTTGAAGCTAGCTCGTTTGCTTCGTCTGCAGTTGAAGCAATATCACTTATATCGCAAGTATTTGAAGAAAAATCATGTGTTTTGCATGGAATTGAAACTAACTCGTTTGTTTCGACTGCATTTGAAGCTATATTACTTATATCGCAAGTATCTGAAGCTAAATCATATGTTTCGCTCGGATTTGAAGCTAAACCTTCTACATCACATTGATTTGAAGCTAAATCATGTGTTTCGCTCGGATATGAAGCTAACTCGTTTGTTTAGTCTGCATTTGAAGCTATATCACATATATCGCAAGTATCTGAAGCTAAATTATTTGTTTCGCATGGTTTTGAAGCTAAACCTTCTACATCGCATTGATTTGCTGCTAAATCAAGAGTTTCGCATGGATTTGAAGCTAACTCGTTTGTTTCGTCTGCATTTGAAGCTATATCACATATATCCCAAGTGTTTCAAGCTCAATCATTTGCTTCGCATGGATTTGAAGCTAATCCTTCTACATCGCATTGATTTGAAGCTAAATAATGTGTTCCGCTTGGATTTGAAGTTAACTCGTTTGTTTCGACTGAATTTGAAGCTATATCACTTATATCGCAAGTATCTGAAGCTAAATTATTTGTTTCGCATGGTTTTAAAGCTAAACCTTCTACATCGCATTGATTTGCTGCTAAATCAAGAATTTCGCATGGATTTGAAGCTAACTCGTTTGTTTCGTCTGCATTTGAAGCTATATCACATATATCCCAAGTGTTTCAAGCTCAATCATTTGCTTCGCATGGATTTGAAGCTAATCCTTCTACATCTCATTGTTTTGAAGCTAAATAATGTGTTCCGCTTGGATTTGAAGTTAACTCGTTTGTTTCGACTGAATTTGAAGCTATATCACTTATATCCCAAGTGTTTGAAGCTAAATCATTTGTTTCGCATGACTTTGAAGCTAAACCTTCTACATCGGATTGATTTGAAGATAAATCATGCGTTTCGCTTGGATATGAATCTAACTCGTTTGTTCAGTCTGCATTTGAGCTAATCACTTATATAGCAAGTATCTGAAGCTAAATCATTTGTGTCGCATGGATGTGAAGCTAAGCCTTCTACATCGCAATGATTTGTAGCTAAGTCATGTGTTTCGCATGGATTTGAAGCTAACTCGTTTGTTTCGCATGCATTTTAAGCTAAATCATGTTTATCACATGTATCTGAAGCTAAACCATTTGTGTCGCATGGATTTGAAGCTAAACCTTCTACATAGCATTGGTTTGAAGCTTAATCATGTGCTTTGCTTGGATTTGAAGCTAACTCGTTTGTTTCGACTGCATTTGAAGCTATGTCACTTATATCCCAAGTGTTTGAAGCTAAATCATTTGTTACGCATGGATTTGAAGCTAAACCTTCTACATCGGATTGATTTGAAGCTAAATCATGTGTTTCACTTGGATATGAATCTATCTCGTTTGTTTAATTTGCATTTGAAGCTATATCACTTATATCGCAAGTATTTGATGCTTAATTATTTGTGTCGCTTGGATTCGAAGCTAAACCTTCTACATCGCATTGAATTGCAGCTAAATCATGTGATTCGTTTGGATTTGAAGCTAACTCGTTTGTTTCGCCTGCATTTGAAGCTATATCACAAATATCCCAAGTGTTTGAAGCTAAATCATTTGTTTCGCATGGATTTGAAGCTAAACCTTCTACATCGTATTGATTTGAAGCAAAATCATGTGTTTCGCTTGGATATGAAGCTAACTCGTTTGTTTCCGTCTGCATTTGAAGCTATATCACTTGTAACGCAAGTATCTGAAGCTAAATCATTTGTGTCGCAAGGATTTGAAGCTAAACCTTCTACATAGCATTGATTTGAAGCTTAATCATGTGTTTCGCATGGATTTGAAGCTAACTCGTTAGTTTCGTCTGCATTTGAAGCTATATAACTTATATCCCAAGTGTTTGAAGCTAAATCATTTGTTTCGCATGGATTTGAAGCAAAACCTTCTACATCGCATTGATTTAAAGCTAAATCATGTGTTTCGCTTGGATTGGAAGCTAACTCGTTTATTTCGTCTGCATTTGTAGCTGTATCACTTATATCGTAAGTATCTGAAGCTAAATCGTATGTGTCGCAAGGATTTGAAGCTAAACCTTCTACATAGCATTGATTTGAAGCTTAATCATGTGTTTCGCATGGATTTGAAGCTAACTCGTTAGTTTCGTCTGCATTTGAAGCTATATCACTTATATCGCTTGTATCTGAAGCTAAATCATATGTGTCGCAAGGATTTGAAGCTAAACCTTCTACATAGCATTGACTTGAAGCTTAATCAGGTGTTTCGCATGGATTTGAAGCTAACTCGTTAGTTTCGTCTGCATTTGTAGCTGTATCACTTATATCGCAAGTATCTGAAGCTAAATCATTTATGTCTCATGGATTTGAAGCTAAACCTTCAACATACTATTGATTTGCAGTTAAATCATGTGTTTCGCTTGGATATGAAGCTAACTCGTTTGTTTCCGCCTGCATTTGAAGCTATATCACTTATATCGCAAGAATCTGAATCTAAATCATTTGTGTCTCATGGATTTGAAGCAAAACCATCTACATCGCATTGATTTACAGCTAAATCATGTGTTTCGCATGGAATTGAAGCTACCTGGTTTGATTCGTCTGCATTTGAAGCAATATCACTTATATCGCAAGTATCTGAAGCTAAATCATTGGTTTCGCATGGATTTGAAGCTAAACCTTCTACATTGCATTGATTTGCAGATAAATCGTGTGTTTTGCATGGATTTGAAACTAACTCGTTTGTTTCGTCTGCATTTCAAGCTATATCACATATATCCCAAGTGTTTGAAGCTCAATCATTTGCTTCGCATGGATTTGAAGCTAATCCATCTACATCGCATTGATTTAAAGCTAAATCGTGTGTTTCGCTTGGATTGGAAACTAGCTCGTTTATTTCGTCTGCATTTGAAGCTATATCACATATATCCCAAGTGTTTGAAGCTCAATCATTTGCTTCGCATGGATTTGAAGCTAATCCATCTACATCGCATTGATTTAAAGCTAAATCGTGTGTTTCGCTTGGATTGGAAACTAGCTCGTTTATTTCGTCTGCATTTGAAGCAATATCACTTATATCGCAAGTATCTGAAGCTAAATCATTGGTTTCGCATGGATTTGAAGCTAAACCTTCTACATCGCATTGATTTTAAGATAAATCGTGTGTTTTGCATGACTTTGAAGCTAACTCGTTTGTTTCGTCTGCATTTGAAGCTATATCAGATATATCCCAAGTGTTTGAAGCTCAGTCATTTGCTTCGCATGGATTTGAAGCTAATCCATCTACATCGCCTTGATTTAAAGCTAAATCGTGTGTTTCGCATGGAATTGAAACTAACTGGTTTGTTTCGTCTGCATTTGAAGCAATATCACTTATATCGCAAGTATCTGAAGCTAAATCGTTGGTTTCGCATGGATTTGAAGCTAAACCTTCTACATCGCATAGATTTGAAGCTAGCTCATTTGCTTCGTCTGCAGTTGAAGCAATATCACTTATATCGCAAGTATTTGAAGAAAAATCATGTGTTTTGCATGGAATTGAAACTAACTCGTTTGTTTCGACTGCATTTGAAGCTATATTACTTATATCGCAAGTATCTGAAGCTAAATCATTTGTTTCGCATGGATTTGAAGCTAAACCTTCTACATCGGATTGATTTGAAGATAAATCATGCGTTTCGCTTGGATATGAATCTAACTCGTTTGTTTAGTCTGCATTTGAGCTAATCACTTATATAGCAAGTATCTGAAGCTAAATCATTTGTGTCGCAAGGATTTGAAGCTAAACCTTCTACATTGCATTGATTTGAAGCTTAATCATGTGTTTCGTATGGATTTGAAGCTAACTCGTTAGTTTCGTCTGCATTTGAAGCTATATCACTTATATCGCTAGTATCTGAAGCTAAATAATTTGTTTCGCATGGATTTGAAGCTAGACTTTCTACATCGCTTTGATTTGAAGCTAAATCATGTGATTCGCTTGGATTGGAAGCTAACTCGTTGGTTTCGTCTCCATTTGAAGCTATATAACTTATATCCCAAGTGTTTGAAGCTAAATCATTTGTTTCGCATGGATTTGAAGCAAAACCTTCTACATCGCATTGATTTAAAGCTAAATCATGTGTTTCGCTTGGATTGGAAGCTAACTCGTTTATTTCGTCTGCATTTGTAGCTGTATCACTTATATCGTAAGTATCTGAAGCTAAATCGTATGTGTCGCAAGGATTTGAAGCTAAACCTTCTACATAGCATTGATTTGAAGCTTAATCATGTGTTTCGCATGGATTTGAAGCTAACTCGTTAGTTTCGTCTGCATTTGAAGCTATATAACTTATATCCCAAGTGTTTGAAGCTAATTCATTTGTTTCGCATGGATTTGAAGCAAAACCTTCTACATCGCATTGATTTAAAGCTAAATCATGTGTTTCGCTTGGATTGGAAGCTAACTCGTTTATTTCGTCTGCATTTGTAGCTGTATCACTTATATCGTAAGTATCTGAAGCTAAATCGTATGTGTCGCAAGGATTTGAAGCTAAACCTTCTACATAGCATTGATTTGAAGCTTAATCATGTGTTTCGCATGGATTTGAAGCTAACTCGTTAGTTTCGTCTGCATTTGAAGCTATATCACTTATATCGCTTGTATATGAAGCTAAATCATATGTGTCGCAAGGATTTGAAGCTAAACCTTCTACATAGCATTGACTTGAAGCTTAATCATGTGTTTCGCATGGATTTGAAGCTAACTCGTTAGTTTCGTCTGCATTTGTAGCTGTATCACTTATATCGCAAGTATCTGAAGCTAAATCATTTATGTCTCATGGATTTGAAGCTAAACCTTCAACATACTATTGATTTGCAGTTAAATCATGTGTTTCGCTTGGATATGAAGCTAACTCGTTTGTTTCCGCCTGCATTTGAAGCTATATCACTTGTATCGCAAGAATCTGAATCTAAATCATTTGTGTCTCATGGATTTGAAGCAAAACCATCTACATCGCATTGATTTACAGCTAAATCATGTGTTTCGCATGGAATTGAAGCTACCTGGTTTGATTCGTCTGCATTTGAAGCAATATCACTTATATCGCAAGTATCTGAAGCTAAATCATTGGTTTCGCATGGATTTGAAGCTAAACCTTCTACATCGCATTGATTTTCAGATAAATCGTGTGTTTTGCATGGCTTTGAAGCTAACTCGTTTGTTTCGTCTGCATTTGAAGCTATATCACATATATCCCAAGTGTTTGAAGCTCAATCATTTGCTTCGCATGGATTTGAAGCTAATCCATCTACATCGCATTGATTTAAAGCTAAATCGTGTGTTTCGCTTGGATTGGAAACTAGCTCGTTTATTTCGTCTGCATTTGAAGCAATATCACTTATATCGCAAGTATCTGAAGCTAAATCATTGGTTTCGCATGGATTTGAAGCTAAACCTTCTACATCGCATTGATTTTAAGATAAATCGTGTGTTTTGCATGACTTTGAAGCTAACTCGTTTGTTTCGTCTGCATTTGAAGCTATATCAGATATATCCCAAGTGTTTGAAGCTCAATCATTTGCTTCGCATGGATTTGAAGCTAATCCATCTACATCCCCTTGATTTAAAGCTAAATCGTGTGTTTCGCATGGAATTGAAACTAACTGGTTTGTTTCGTCTGCATTTGAAGCAATATCACTTATATCGCAAGTATCTGAAGCTAAATCATTGGTTTCGCATGGATTTGAAGCTAAACCTTCTACATCGCATAGATTTGAAGCTAGCTCATTTGCTTCGTCTGCAGTTGAAGCAATATCACTTATATCGCAAGTATTTGAAGAAAAATCATGTGTTTTGCATGGAATTGAAACTAACTCGTTTGTTTCGACTGCATTTGAAGCTATATTACTTATATCGCAAGTATCTGAAGCTAAATCATTTGTTTCGCATGGATTTGAAGCTAAACCTTCTACATCGGATTGATTTGAAGATAAATCATGCGTTTCGCTTGGATATGAATCTAACTCGTTTGTTTAGTCTGCATTTGAGCTAATCACTTATATAGCAAGTATCTGAAGCTAAATCATTTGTGTCGCAAGGATTTGAAGCTAAACCTTCTACATTGCATTGATTTGAAGCTTAATCATGTGTTTCGCATGGATTTGAAGCTAACTCGTTTATTTCGTCTGTATTTGTAGCTGTATCACTTATATCGCAAGTATCTGAATCTAAATCATTTGTGTCTCATGGATTTGAAGCCAAACCTTCTACATCGCATTGATTTGCAGCTAAATCATGTGTTTCGCATGGAATTGAAGCTAACTGGTTTGATTCGTCTGCATTTGAAGCAATATCACTTATATCGCAAGTATCTGAAGCTAAATCATTGGTTTCGAATGGATTTGAAGCTAAACCTTCTACATTGCATTGATTTGCAGATAAATCGTGTGTTTTGCATGGATTTGAAACTAACTCGTTTGTTTCGTCTGCATTTGAAGCTATATCACATATATCCCAAGTGTTTGAAGCTCAATCATTTGCTTCGCATGGATTTGAAGCTAATCCATCTACATCGCATTGATTTAAAGCTAAATCGTGTGTTTCGCTTGGATTGGAAACTAGCTCGTTTATTTCGTCTGCATTTGAAGCAATGTCTCTTATATCGCAAGTATCTGAAGCTAAATCATTGGTTTCGCATGGATTTGAAGCTAAACCTTCTACATCGCATTGATTTGCAGATAAATCGTGTGTTTTGCATGGATTTGAAACTAACTCGTTTGTTTCGTCTGCATTTGAAGCAATATCACTTATATCGCAAGTATCTGAAGCTAAATCATTGGTTTCGCATGGATTTGAAGCTAAACCTTCTACATCTCATTGATTTTCAGATAAATCGTGTGTTTTGCATGACTTTGAAGCTAACTCGTTTGTTTCGTCTGCATTTGAAGCTATATCACATATACCCCAAGTGTTTGAAGCTCAATCATTTGCTTCGCATGGATTTGAAGCTAATCCATCTACATCGCATTGATTTAAAGCTAAATCGTGTGTTTCCCATGGAATTGAAACTAACTGGTTTGTTTCGTCTGCATTTGAAGCAATATCACTTATATCGCAAGTATCTGAAGCTAAATCATTGGTTTCGCATGGATTTGAAGCTAAACCTTCTACATCGCATAGATTTGAAGCTAGCTCATTTGCTTCGTCTGCAGTTGAAGCAATATCACTTATATCGCAAGTATTTGAAAAAAAACCTGTGTTTTGCATGGAATTGAAACTAACTCGTTTGTTTCGACTGCATTTGAAGCTATATTACTTATATCGCAAGTATCTGAAGCTAAATCATATGTTTCGCTTGGATTTGATGCTAAACCTTCCACATCGCATTGATTTGAAGCTAAATCATGTGTTTCGCTCGGATATGAAGCTAACTCGTTTGTTTAGTCTGCATTTGAAGCTATATCACTTATATCGCATGTATCTGAAGCTAAATGATTTGTTTCGCATGGTTTTGAAGCTAAACCTTCTACATCGCATTGATTTGCTGCTAAATCAAGAGTTTCGCATGGATTTGAAGCTAACTCGTTTGTTTCGTCTGCATTTGAAGCTATATCACATATATCCCAAGTGTTTCAAGCTCAATCATTTGCTTCGCATGGATTTGAAGCTAATCCTTCTACATCGCATTGATTTGAAGCTAAATAATGTGTTCCGCTTGGATTTGAAGTTAACTCGTTTGTTTCGACTGAATTTGAAGCTATATCACTTATATCCCAAGTGTTTGAAGCTAAATCATTTGTTTCGCATGGATTTGAAGCTAAACCTTCTACATCGGATTGATTTGAAGATAAATCATGCGTTTCGCTTGGATATGAATCTAACTCGTTTGTTTAGTCTGCATTTGAGCTAATCACTTATATAGCAAGTATCTGAAGCTAAATCATTTGGGCCGCAAGGATTTGAAGCTAAACCTTCTACATTGCATTGATTTGAAGCTTAATCATGTGTTTCGCATGGATTTGAAGCTATATCACTTATATCGCTAGTATCTGAAGCTAAATAATTTGTTTCGCATGGATTTGAAGCTAAACCTTCTAAATCGCATTTATTTGAAGCTAAATCTTATGATTCGCTTGGATAGGAAGCTAACTCGTTGGTTTCGTCTGCATTTGAAGCCATATCACTTATATCCCAAGTGTTTGAAGCTAAATAATTTGTTTCGCATGGATTTGAAGCTAGACTTTCTACATCGCTTTGATTTGAAGCTAAATCATGTGATTCGCTTGGATTGGAAACTAGCTCGTTTATTTCGTCTGCATTTGAAGCTGTATCACTTATATCGCAAGTATCTAAAGCTAAATCATTTGTGTCTAATGGATTAGATGCTAAACCTTCTACATAGCATTGCTTTGCAGCTAAATCATGAGTTTCGCATGGATTTGAAGCTAACTCGTTTGTTTCGTCTGCATTTGAAGCAATATCACATATATCCCAAATGTTCCAAGCTCAATCACTTGCTTCGCATGGATTTGAAGCTAATTCTTCTACATCGCAATGATTTGATGCCAAAGCATGTGTTTCGCATGGATTTGGAGCTAACTCGTTTATTTCGTCTGTATTTGTAGCTGTATCACTTATATCGCAAGTATCTGAATCTAAATCATTTGTGTCTCATGGATTTGAAGCCAAACCTTCTACATCGCATTGATTTGCAGCTAAATCATGTGTTTCGCATGGAATTGAAGCTAACTGGTTTGATTCGTCTGCATTTGAAGCAATATCACTTATATCGCAAGTATCTGAAGCTAAATCATTGGTTTCGCATGGATTTGAAGCTAAACCTTCTACATCGCATTGATTTTTCAGATAAATCGTGTGTTTTGCATGGCTTTGAAGCTAACTCGTTAGTTTCGTCTGCATTTGAAGCTATATCATATATATCCCAAGTGTTTGAAGCTCAATCATTTGCTTCGCATGGATTTGAAGCTAATCCATCTACATCGCATTGATTTAAAATTAAATCGTGCGTTTCGCTTGGATTTGAAACTAACTCGTTTGTTTCGTCTGCATTTGAAGCTATATCACATATATCCCAAGTGTTTCAAGCTCAATCCTTTGCTTCGCATGTATTTGAAGCTAATCCTTCTACATCGCATTGATTTGAAGCTGAATCATGTGTTTCGCATGGATTTGAAGCTAACTCGTTTGTTTCGTCTGCACTTGACGCTATGTCACTTATATCGCAAGTGTCTGAAGCTAAATCATTGGTTTCGCATGGATTTGAAGCTAAATCTTCTGCATCGCATTAATATTAACTAAATCATGTGTTTCGCATGGAATTGAAACTAACTGGTTTGTTTCGTCTGCATTTGGAGTTGTGCCACTTATATCGCAAGTATCTGAAGCTAAATCATTGGTTTCGCATGCATTTGAACCTAAACATTCTACATCGCATAGATTTGAAGCTAGCTCGTTTGTTTCGTCTGCATTTGAAGCAATATCACATATATCCCAAATGTTCCAAGCTCAATCACTTGCTTCGCATGGATTTGAAGCTAATTCTTCTACATCGCAATGATTTGAAGCCAAATCATGTGTTTCGCATGGATTTGGAGCTAACTCGTTTATTTCGTCTGTATTTGTAGCTGTATCACTTATATCGCAAGTATCTGAATCTAAATCATTTGTGTCTCATGGATTTGAAGCCAAACCTTCTACATCGCATTGATTTGCAGCTAAATCATGTGTTTCGCATGGAATTGAAGCTAACTGGTTTGATTCGTCTGCATTTGAAGCAATATCACTTATATCGCAAGTATCTGAAGCTAAATCATTGGTTTCGAATGGATTTGAAGCTAAACCTTCTACATTGCATTGATTTGCAGATAAATCGTGTGTTTTGCATGGATTTGAAACTAACTCGTTAGTTTCGTCTGCATTTGAAGCTATATCATATATATCCCAAGTGTTTGAAGCTCAATCATTTGCTTCGCATGGATTTGAAGCTAATCCATCTACATCGCATTGATTTAAAATTAAATCGTGTGTTTCGCTTGGATTAGAAACTAGCTCGTTAATTTCGTCTGCATTTGAAGCAATATCACTTATATCGCAAGTATCTGAAGCTAAATCATTGGTTTCGCATGGATTTGAAGCTAAACCTTCTACATCGCATTGATTTGCAGATAAATCGTGTGTTTTGCATGGATTTGAAACTAACTCGTTTGTTTCGTCTGCATTTGAAGCTATATCACATATATCCCAAGTGTTTCAAGCTCAATCCTTTGCTTCGCATGTATTTGAAGCTAATCCTTCTACATCGCATTGATTTGAAGCTGAATCATGTGTTTCGCATGGATTTGAAGCTAACTCGTTTGTTTCGTCTGCACTTGACGCTATGTCACTTATATCGCAAGTGTCTGAAGCTAAATCATTGGTTTCGCATGGATTTGAAGCTAAATCTTCTGCATCGCATTAATATTAACTAAATCATGTGTTTCGCATGGAATTGAAACTAACTGGGTTGTTTCGTCTGCATTTGGAGTTGTGCCACTTATATCGCAAGTATCTGAAGCTAAATCATTGGTTTCGCATGCATTTGAACCTAAACATTCTACATCGCATAGATTTGAAGCTAGCTCGTTTGCTTCGTCTGCAGTTGAAGCAATATCACTTACATCGCAAGTATTTGAAGAAAAATCATGTGTTTTGCATGGAATTGAAACTAACTCGTTTGTTTCGACTGCATTTGAAGCTATATTACTTATATCGCAAGTATCTGAAGCTAAATCAAATGTTTCGCTTGGATTTGAAGCTAAACCTTCTACATCGCATTGATTTGAAGCTAAATCATGTGTTTCGCTTGGATTTGAAGCTATACCTTCTACATCGCATTGATTTGCTGCTAAATCAAGAGTTTCGCATGGATTTGAAGCTAACTCGTTTGTTTCGTCTGCATTTGAAGCTATATCACATATATCCCAAGTGTTTCAAGCTCAATCATTTGCTCCGCATGGATTTGAAGCTAATCCTTCTACATCGCATTGATTTGAAGCTAAATAATTTGTTCCGCTTGGATTTGAAGTTAACTCGTTTGTTTCGACTGAATTTGAAGCTATGTCACTTATATCTCAAGTGTTTGAAGCTCAATCATTTGCTTCGAATGTATTTGAAGTTAAACTTTCTACATCGCATTGACTTGAAACTAAATCATGTGATTCGCTTGGATTGGAAGCTAACTCGTTTGATTCGTCTGCATTTAAAGCTGTATCACTTATATCGCAAGTATCTGAAGCTGAATCATTTGTTTCGCATGGACTTGTAGCTAACTCGTTTGTTTCGTCTGCATTTGAAGCTATATCACACATATCACTAGTATATGAAGGTAAATCATTTGTTTCGCCTGGATTTGAAGTTAAACCTTCTAAATCGCACTGCTTTGAAGCTAAATCATGTGATTCGCTTGGATTTGAAGCTAACTCGTTTGTTTCGTCTGTATTTGAAGCTGTATCACTTATATCGCTAGTATATGAAGCTAAATCATTAGTGTCTTATGGATTTGAAGCGAAACCTTCTACATAGCATTGATTTGAAGCTTAATCATGTGTTTCGCATGGATTTGAAGCTAACTTGTTTGTTGCGCATGCATTTGAAGCTATATCATTTATATCGCAAGTATTTGAAGCCAAATCATTTGTGTCGCATGGATTTGAAGCTAAACCTTCTACATCGCATTGACTTGAAGCTAAATCATGTATTTCGTTTGGATTTGAAGCTAACTCGTTTGTTTCGACTGCATCTGAAGCTATTTCATTTATACCGCAAGTATTTGAAAGTAATTCATTTGATTCGCATAGATTTGAAGATAAATCTTCTACTCCACTCTGATTTGTAGCTAAATCATGTGTTTCGCTTGGACTTGAAGCTAAATCCTTTATTTCGCATGCATTTGAATCTAATTCATTTATTTCGCAGCATTTGGAGCTGAACCATTTTTTTCGCATGAATATTAAGCTAAGTCATGTGTTTGGCATTGATTTGCAGCTATATCATGTGATTCGCATGGATTTGAAGATAACTCGTTTGTTTCGTCTGCATTTGGAGCTATATCCCTTATATCCTAAGTGTTTGAAGCTACATCGTTCGTTTCGCATGGATTTGAAGCTATCTTGCTTGTTGCGCATGCATTTGAAGCTATATCATTCATATCGCAAGTATTTGAAGCCAAATCATTTGTGTCGCATGGATTTGAAGCTAAACCTTCTACATCGTATTGATTTGATGATAAATCATGTTTATCGCATGGATTTTGAAGCTAACTCGTTTGATTCGTCTGCATTTGAAGCTATATCACTTATATCGCAAGTATCTGAATCTAAATCATTTGTTTCGCATGAATTTGAAGCTAAACCTTCTACATCGCATTGATTTGCATCTAAACCATGTGTTTTGCAAGGATTTGGAGCTAACTCGTTTGTTTCGACTGCATTTGAAGCTATATCTCTTATATCCCAAGTGTTTGAAGCTAAATCATTTGATTCGCATGGATTTGAAGCTATGTCACTTATATCGCAAGTATCTGATGCTAAATAAATTGTTTCGCATGTAGTTGAAGCTAAGCCTTCTACTTCGCATTAATTTGAAGCTAAATCATTTGTTTCGCTTGGATTTGAAGCTAAACCTTCTACATCGCATTGATTTGAAACTAAATCATGTATTACGCTTGGATTTGAAGCTAACTCGTTTGTTTCGACTGCATCTGAAGCTATTTCATTTATACCGCAAGTATTTGAAAGTAATTCATTTTTTCGCATAGATTTGAAGATAAATCTTCTACTCCACTCTGATTTGAAGCTATATCATGTGATTCGCATGGATATGAATCTACCTCAATTGTTTCGCCTGCATTTGAAGCTATATCACTTATATCCTAAGTGTTTGAAGCTACATCATACGTTTCGCATGGATTTCAAGCTAAACCTTCTACATCGCATTGATTTGAAGCTAAATCATGTGATTCGCTTGGATTTGAAGCTAACTCGTTTGTTTCGTCTGTATTTGAAGCTATATCACTTATATCGCTAGTATATGAAGCTAAATCATTAGTGTCTCATGGATTTGAAGCGAAACCTTCTACATAGCATTGATTTGAATTTTAATCATGTGTTTTGTACGGATTTGAAGCTAACTCGTTTGTTTCCCATGCATTTGAAACTATATGACTTATATCGAAACTATCTGATGTTAAATCATTTGTTTCGCATGGGTTTGAAGCTAAACCTTCTACATCGCACTGGTTTGAAACTAAATCATGTGATTCGCTTGGATTTGAAGCTAACTCGTTTGTTTCGTCTGTATTTGAAGCTATATCACTTATATCGCTAGAATATGAAGCTAAATCATTAGTGTCTCATGGATTTGAAGCGAATCCTTCTACATAGCATTGATTTGAAGCCTAATCATGTGTTTTGTATGGATTTGAAGCTAACTCGTTTATTTCCCCTGCATTTGAAACTATATCACTTATATCGCAACTATCTGAACCTAAATCATTTGTTTCGCATGGATTTGATGCTAAACCTTCTACATCGCATTGATTTCAAGCTAAATCATGTGTGTCGCATGGAGATGAAGCTAGCTCGTTTGTTTCGTCTGAATTTGAACGTATATCGCTTATAACGCAATTATCTGAAGCTAAATCATTTGTTTCGCATGGATTTGAAGCTAATTCGTTTGCTTCGGCTGCATTTGAAGCTATATCACTTATATCCCAAGTGTTTGAAGCTAAATCATTTGTTTCGCATGGATTTGAATCCAAACCTTCTACATCGCATTGATTTGAAGCTTAGTAATGTGTTTTGCTTGGATATGAAGCTAACTCGTTTGTTTCCCCTACATTTGAAGCTACATCACTTATGTCGCTAGTATATGTATTTAAATCATTAGTGTCTCATGGATTTGAAGCAAAACCTTCTACATAGCATTGATTTGAAGCTTAATCATGTGTTTTGTATGGATTTGAAGCTAACTCGTTTGTTTCCCCTGCATTTGAAACTATATCACTTATATCGCAACTATCTGATGTTAAATCATTTGTTTCGCATGGAGTTGAAGCCAAAACTTCTACATCGCATTGATTTGCAGCTAAATCATGTGTTTTGCATGGATTTGAAGCTATGTCACGTATATCGCAAGTATCTGATGCTAAATAAATTGTTTCGCATGTAGTTGATGCTAAACCTTCTACATCGCATTGATTTGCAGCTAAGTCATGTGTTGCGCTTGGATTTGAAGATAACTCGTTTGTTTCGTCAGCTCTTGAAGCTATATCACTTATGTCGCAAGTATCTGAAGCTAAGTCATGTGAGTCGCATGGATTTGAAGCTAAACCTGCTACATAGCATTGATTTGAAGCTTAATCATGTGTTTTGCTTGGATTTGAAGCAAACTCGTATGATTTCCCTGCATTTGAAGCCACATCAATTATATCGCAAGTATCTGAAGCTAAATCATTTGTGTCGCATGGATTTGATGCTAAACCTTCTTCATAGCATTGATTTGAATCTAAATCTTCTACATCACATTGAATTGAGGCTACATCATATGTTTCGCTTGGAGTTGAAGCTAGCTCGTTTGTTTAGTCTGCATTTGAAGCTATATCACTTATATCGCAAGTATTTGAAGAAAAATCATGTGTTCTGCATGGATTTAAAGCTAACTCGATTGATTCGTCTGCAATTGATACTATATCACTTATATCTCAAGTGTATGAAGCTAAATCATTTCTTTCGCATAGATTTCAACCTAAACCTCCTACATCACATTAATTTGCAGCTAAATCATGTGTTTCGCATGGATTTGAAGCTATCTCGTTTGTTACCCCTGCAGATGAATCTATATCACTTATATCGCAAGTATTTGAAGCTAAATCATTTTTTCCGCATGGATTTGAAGCTACGCCTTCTACTACGCATTGATTTGGAGCTAGAACATTCGTTTGCCATGAATTTGGAGCTAACTCGTTCGTTTCACCTGCATTTGAAACTATATCACTTATATCGCAAGTATCTGAACCTGAATTAATTGTGTCGCATTAATTTGAAGCTAAGCCTTCTACTTCGCATTGATTTGAAGCTAAGCCTTCTACTTCGCATTGATTTGAAGCTAAATCATTTGTGTAGCATGTATTGGAAGATATTCCTTCTACTTCGCATTGATTTGAAGCTAAATCATCTGTTTCGTATGGATTTGAAGCTAACGCGTTTGTTTCGCCCGCATTTGAAGCTATATCATTTATATCGCAAGTATCTGAAGGTAATCCATTGGTTTCGCATGGATTTAAAGCTAAATCATGTGTTTCGCATGGATTTGAAGCTAACTCTTTTGTTCGCCTGCATTTGAAGCTATATCAGTTACATCGCAAGCATTTGAAGCTAAATCATGTGTTTCGCTTGTATTTGAAGCTAACCCGTTCGTTTCGCCTGCATTTTTAGCTATATCATTTATATCGCAAGTATTTGAAGCTAAATCATTTGTTTCGCATGAATTTGAAGCTGAACCTTCTACATCGCATTGATTTGAAGCCAAATCATGTGATTCTCTTGGATTTGAATCTAACTCGTTTGTTTCCTGTGCATCTGAAGCTATATCACATATACCGCAAGTATCTGAAGCTAAATCATTGGTTTCGCATGCATTTGAAGCTCAGCCATCTACCTCGCATTGATTTGAAGCTAAATCATGTGTATCGCAAGGATTTTTAAACTGACTCGTCTGTTTCGTCTGCATTTGAAGCTATATCACTTATATCCCAAGTGTTTGAAGCTAAATCATTTGTTTCGCATGGATTTGAATTTAAGCCGTGTACTTCGAATTCATTTGAAGCCAAATCATGTGTGTGGCATGGATTTGAAGTTTAATCATGTGTTTTGCATGGATTTCAAGCTAACTCGTTTGTTTCGCATGGATTTGAAGCTAAACCTTCTACATCGCGTTGATTTAAAGCTAAATCATGTGTTTCGCATGGAGTTGAAGCTAGCTCGTTTGTTTCGCCTGCAAATGAATCTATATCACTTATATCGGTAGTATCTGAACCTAAATCATATGTTTCGCATTGATTTGAAGCTAAGCCTTCTACTTCGCATTGATTTGAAGCTAAATCATTTGTGTAGCATGTATTTGAAACTATTCCTTCTACTTCGCATTGATTTGAAGCTAAATCATGAGTTTCGTATGGATTTGAAGCTAACGCGTTTGTTTCGCCTGCATTTGAATCTGTATGATTTATATCGCAAGTATCTGAAGGTAATCCATTTGTTTCGCTAGGATTTAAAGCTAAATCATGTGTTTCGCATGGATTTGAATCTAACTCTTTTGTTCGCCTGCATTTGAAGCTATATCACTTATATCGCAAGCATTTGAAGCTAAATCATTTGTTTCGCATGGATTTGAAGCTAAACCTTCTACATCGCATTGATTCGAAGCTAAATCATGTGATTCGCATTAATGTAAACCTAAATCATTTGTTTCGCATTATCTTGAAGCTAATTCATGTGTTTCGCATTAATTTAAACATAAACCTTGTGTTTCGCATGTATTTGAAGTTAACTCATGTGTTTCGCTTGGATTTGAAATTAACTCGTTTGTTTCGCATGCAGTTGAATCTATATCACTTATATCACAAGTATCTGATGCTAAATCATTTGCTTCGCATTGATTTGAAGCTACACCTTCTAAATCGCATTTATTTGAAGCTAAAACATGTGTTTCTCTTGGATTTGAAGCTAACTCGTTAGTTTCGCCTGCAGTTGAAGCAATATCACTTATATCGCAAGTATTTGAAGAAAAATCATGTGTTTTGCATGGAATTGAAACTAACTCGTTTGTTTCGACTGCATTTGAAGCTATATTACTTATATCGCAAGTATCTGAAGCTAAATCATTTGTTTCGCATGGATTTGAAGCTAAACCTTCTACATCGGATTGATTTGAAGATAAATCATGCGTTTCGCTTGGATATGAATCTAACTCGTTTGTTTAGTCTGCATTTGAGCTAATCACTTATATAGCAAGTATCTGAAGCTAAATCATTTGTGTCGCAAGGATTTGAAGCTAAACCTTCTACATTGCATTGATTTGAAGCTTAATCATGTGTTTCGCATGGATTTGAAGCTAACTCGTTAGTTTCATCTGCATTTGAAGCAATATCACTTATATCGCTAGTATCTGAAGCTAAATAATTTGTTTCGCATGGATTTGAAGCTAAACCTTCTAAATCGCATTGATTTGAAGCTAAATCTTATGATTCGCTTGGATAGGAAGCTAACTCGTTGGTTTCGTCTGCATTTGAAGCCATATCACTTATATCCCAAGTGTTTGAAGCTAAATAATTTGTTTCGCATGGATTTGAAGCTAGACTTTCTACATCGCTTTGATTTGAAGCTAAATCATGTGATTCGCTTGGATTGGAATCTAGCTCGTTTATTTCGTCTGCATTTGAAGCTGTATCACTTATATCGCAAGTATCTAAAGCTAAATCATTTTTGTCTAATGGATTAGATGCTAAACCTTCTACATAGCATTGCTTTGCAGCTAAATCATGAGTTTCGCATGGATTTGAAGCTAACTCGTTTGTTTCGTCTGCATTTGAAGCAATATCACATATATCCCAAATGTTCCAAGCTCAATCACTTGCTTCGCATGGATTTGAAGCTAATTCTTCTACATCGCAATGATTTGAAGCCAAATCATGTGTTTCGCATGGATTTGGAGCTAACTCGTTTGTTTCGACTGCATTTGAAGCTATATCTCTTATATCCCAAGTGTTTGAAGCTAAATCATTTGATTCGCATGGATTTGAAGCTATGTCACTTATATCGCAAGTATTAGAAGCTAAATCATTTGTATCGCTCTGATTTGAAGATAAACCGTCTACATCGCATTGATCTGAAGTTAAATCATGTGTTTCGCTTGGACTTGAAGCTAACTCCTTTATTTCGCATGCATTTGAATCTAATTCATTTATTTCGAAGCATTTGGAGCTGAACCATTTGTTCCGCATGAATATTAAGCTAAATCATGTGTTTCGCATGAATTTAAGGCTTAATCATGTGTTTCGCATGGATTTGAAGATAACTCGTTTGTTTCGCCTGCATTTGGAGCTATATCACTTATATCCTAAGTGTTTGAAGCTACATCATACGTTTCGCATGGATTTCAAGCTAAACCTTCTACATCGCATTGATTTGAAGCTAAATCATGTGATTCGCTTGGATTTGAAGCTAACTCGTTTGTTTCGTCTGTATTTGAAGCTATATCACTTATATCGCTAGTATATGAAGCTAAATCATTAGTGTCTCATGGATTTGAAGCGAAACCTTCTACATAGCATTGATTTGAATTTTAATCATGTGTTTTGTACGGATTTGAAGCTAACTCGTTTGTTTCCCATGCATTTGAAACTATATCACTTATATCGAAACTATCTGATGTTAAATCATTTGTTTCGCATGGATTTGAAGCTAAACCTTCTACATCGCACTGGTTTGAAACTAAATCATGTGATTCGCTTGGATTTGAAGCTAACTCGTTTGTTTCGTCTGTATTTGAAGCTATATCACTTATATCGCTAGAATATGAAGGTAAATCATTAGTGTCTCATGGATTTGAAGCGAATCCTTCTACATAGCATTGATTTGAAGCCTAATCATGTGTTTTGTATGGATTTGAAGCTAACTCGTTTATTTCCCCTGCATTTGAAACTATATCACTTATATCGCAACTATCTGAACCTAAATCATTTGTT
Organism: Megalopta genalis; assembly: GCF_051020955.1. NCBI lineage: Eukaryota > Metazoa > Arthropoda > Insecta > Hymenoptera > Halictidae > Megalopta > Megalopta genalis. Next base: position 36,756 of record NW_027476977.1, on the reverse strand, counting down.
TCGCATGGATTTGATGCTAAACCTTCTACATCGCATTGATTTCAAGCTAAATCATGTGTGTCGCATGGAGATGAAGCTAGCTCGTTTGTTTCGTCTGAATTTGAACGTATATCGCTTATAACGCAATTATCTGAAGCTAAATCATTTGTTTCGCATGGATTTGAAGCTAATTCGTTTGCTTCGGCTGCATTTGAAGCTATATCACTTATATCCCAAGTGTTTGAAGCTAAATCATTTGTTTCGCATGGATTTGAATCCAAACCTTCTACATCGCATTGATTTGAAGCTTAGTAATGTGTTTTGCTTGGATATGAAGCTAACTCGTTTGTTTCCCCTACATTTGAAGCTACATCACTTATGTCGCTAGTATATGTATTTAAATCATTAGTGTCTCATGGATTTGAAGCAAAACCTTCTACATAGCATTGATTTGAAGCTTAATCATGTGTTTTGTATGGATTTGAAGCTAACTCGTTTGTTTCCCCTGCATTTGAAACTATATCACTTATATCGCAACTATCTGATGTTAAATCATTTGTTTCGCATGGAGTTGAAGCCAAAACTTCTACATCGCATTGATTTGCAGCTAAATCATGTGTTTTGCATGGATTTGAAGCTATGTCACGTATATCGCAAGTATCTGATGCTAAATAAATTGTTTCGCATGTAGTTGATGCTAAACCTTCTACATCGCATTGATTTGCAGCTAAGTCATGTGTTGCGCTTGGATTTGAAGATAACTCGTTTGTTTCGTCAGCTCTTGAAGCTATATCACTTATGTCGCAAGTATCTGAAGCTAAGTCATGTGAGTCGCATGGATTTGAAGCTAAACCTGCTACATAGCATTGATTTGAAGCTTAATCATGTGTTTTGCTTGGATTTGAAGCAAACTCGTATGATTTCGCTGCATTTGAAGCCACATCAATTATATCGCAAGTATCTGAAGCTAAATCATTTGTGTCGCATGGATTTGATGCTAAACCTTCTTCATAGCATTGATTTGAATCTAAACCTTCTACATCACATTGAATTGAGGTTACATCATATGTTTCGCTTGGAGTTGAAGCTAGCTCGTTTGTTTAGTCTGCATTTGAAGCTATATCACTTATATCGCAAGTATTTGAAGAAAAATCATGTGTTCTGCATGGATTTAAAGCTAACTCGATTGATTCGTCTGCAATTGATACTATATCACTTATATCTCAAGTGTATGAAGCTAAATCATTTCTTTCGCATAGATTTCAACCTAAACCTCCTACATCACATTAATTTGCAGCTAAATCATGTGTTTTGCATGGATTTGATGCTAACTCGTTCGTTTCCCCTGCATTTGGAGCTATATCAGTTATATCGCAAGTATCTGAAGCTAAGACATTTGTGTCGCATGGATTTGAGGCTAAACCTCCTACATAGCATTGATTTGAAGCTTAATCATGTGTTTTGCATGGATTTGAAGCTAACTCGTATGATTTCCCTGCATTTGAAGCTACATCACTTATATCGCAAGTATCTGAAGCTAAATCATTTGTGTCGCATGGATTTGATGCTAAACCTTCTACATAGCATTGATTTGAAGTGAAATCATGTGCATCGCATGGATTTAGAAGCTAACTCGATTCAATTCGTCTGCCTTTGAAGCTATATCACTTATATCGCAAGTATCTTATGCTAAATCGTTTGTTTCTCATGAATTTGAAGCTAAACCTTCTACATCGCATTGATTTGCAGCTAAGTCATGTGTTGCGCTTGGATTTGAAGATAACTCGTTTGTTTCGTCAACTCTTGAAGCTATATCACTTATGTCGCAAGTATCTGAAGCTAAGTCATTTGAGTCGCATGGATTTGAAGCTATACCTGCTACATAGCATTGATTTGAAGCTTAATCATGTGTTTTGCTTGGATTTGAAGCTAACTCGTATGATTCCCCTGCATTTGAAGCTACATCAATTATATCGCAAGTATCTGAAGCTAAATCATTTGTGTCGCATGGATTTGATGCTAAACCTTCTTCATAGCATTGATTTGAAGCTTAAACATGTGTTTTGCATGGATTTGAAGCTAACTCGTATGTTTTCCCTGCATTTGAAGCTATATCACTTATATCGCAAGTATCTGAATCTAAATCATTTGTGTCGCATTGATTTGAAGCTAATCCTTCTACATAGCATCGATTTGAAGCTTAATCATGTGTTTTGCATGCATATGAAGCCAACTCGTTTGTTTCGTCTGCAATTGAAGCTATATCACTTATACCGCAATTATTTGAAGGAAAATCATGTGTTTTGTATGGATTTGATTTAAATCGTTTGTTTCGACTGCATTTGAAGCTATATCACTTATGTCGCAAGTATCTGAAGCTAAATCATTCGTGTCGCATGGATTTGATGCTAAAACCTTCTACATAGCATTGATTTGAAGCTAAATCATGTGTGTCGCATGGATTTTGAAGCTATCTCGATTGATTCGTCTGCCTTTGAAGCTATATCACTTATATCGCAAGTATCTTATGCTAAATCATTTGTTTCGCATGGATTTGAAGCTAACTCGTTTTTTCGTCTGCAATTGAAGCTATATCACTTATACCGCAAGTATTTGAAGGAAAATCATGTGTTTTGCATGGATTTGAAGCTAACTCGTATGTTTACCCTGCATATGAAGCTACATCACTTATATCGCAAGTATCTGAAGATAAAGCATTTTTGTCGCTTGGATTTGAAGCTAAACCTCCTACATAGCGTTGATTCGAAGCTTAATCATGTGTTTTGCATGGATATGAAGCCAACTCGTTTGTTTCGTCTGCAATTGAAGCTATATCACTTATACCGCAATTATTTGAAGCTAAAGCATGTCTTTCGCATGGATATGAAGCTAAACCTTCTACATCGCATGGATTTGAAGCTAAATCATGCGTTTCGGATGGATTTGAAGCTAACTCGTTTGTTTCCCCTGCATTTGAAGCTATATCAGTTATATCGTAAGTATCTGATGCTAAATCATTTGTTTCGCATTGATTTGAAGCTACACCTTCTAAATCGCATTTATTTGAAGCTAAAACATGTGTTTCTCTTGGATTTGAAGCTAACTCGTTAGTTTCGCCCGCATTTGAAGCTATATCTCTTATATCGCAAGTATCTGGACCTAATTCATTTGTTTCGCATGGATTTGAAGCTAACCCCTCTACTTCGGATGGATTTAAAGCTAAATGATGTGTATCGCATGGATTTTGAAGTTAACTCGTTTGTTTCGTCTGCATTTGTATCTATATCACTCATATCCCAAGTGTCAATTGTTTCGCATGGATTTGAAGCTAAACCTTATACATCGCATTGATTTGAAGCTTAATCATGTGTTTTGCATGGATTTCAAGTTAACTCGTTTGTTTCGTCTGCAATTGAAGCTATATCACTTATACCGCAAGTATTTGAAGGAAAATCATGTGTTTTGCATGGATTTGAAGCTAACTCGTTTGTTTCCCCTGCATTTGAAGCTATATCACTTATATCGCATGTATCTGATGCTAAATCATTTGTGTCGCATGGATTTGATGCTAAACCTTCTTCATAGCATTGATTTGAATCTAAACCTTCTACATCACATTGAATTGAGGCTACATCATATGTTTCGCTTGGAGTTGAAGCTAGCTCGTTTGTTTAGTCTGCATTTGAAGCTATATCACTTATATCGCAAGTATTTGAAGAAAAATCATGTGTTCTGCATGGATTTAAAGCTAACTCGATTGATTCGTCTGCAATTGATACTATATCACTTATATCTCAAGTGTATGAAGCTAAATCATTTCTTTCGCATAGATTTCAACCTAAACCTCCTACATCACATTAATTTGCAGCTAAATCATGTGTTTCGCATGGATTTGAAGCTATCTCGTTTGTTACCCCTGCAGATGAATCTATATCACTTATATCGCAAGTATTTGAAGCTAAATCATTTTTTCCGCATGGATTTGAAGCTACGCCTTCTACTACGCATTGATTTGGAGCTAGATCATTCGTTTGCCATGAATTTGGAGCTAACTCGTTCGTTTCACCTGCATTTGAAACTATATCACTTATATCGCAAGTATCTGAACCTGAATTAATTGTGTCGCATTAATTTGAAGCTAAGCCTTCTACTTCGCATTGATTTGAAGCTAAGCCTTCTACTTCGCATTGATTTGAAGCTAAATCATTTGTGTAGCATGTATTGGAAGATATTCCTTCTACTTCGCATTGATTTGAAGCTAAATCATCTGTTTCGTATGGATTTGAAGCTAACGCGTTTGTTTCGCCCGCATTTGAAGCTATATCATTTATATCGCAAGTATCTGAAGGTAATCCATTGGTTTCGCATGGATTTAAAGCTAAATCATGTGTTTCGCATGGATTTGAAGCTAACTCTTTTGTTCGCCTGCATTTGAAGCTATATCAGTTACATCGCAAGCATTTGAAGCTAAATCATGTGTTTCGCTTGTATTTGAAGCTAACCCGTTCGTTTCGCCTGCATATTTAGCTATATCATTTATATCGCAAGTATTTGAAGCTAAATCATTTGTTTCGCATGAATTTGAAGCTGAACCTTCTACATCGCATTGATTTGAAGCCAAATCATGTGATTCTCTTGGATTTGAATCTAACTCGTTTGTTTCCTGTGCATCTGAAGCTATATCACATATACCGCAAGTATCTGAAGCTAAATCATTGGTTTCGCATGCATTTGAAGCTCAGCCATCTACCTCGCATTGATTTGAAGCTAAATCATGTGTATCGCAAGGATTTTTAAACTGACTCGTTTGTTTCGTCTGCATTTGAAACTATATCACTTATATCCCAAGTGTTTGAAGCTAAATCATTTGTTTCGCATGGATTTGAATTTAAGCCGTGTACTTCGAATTCATTTGAATCCAAATCATGTGTGTGGCATGGATTTGAAGTTTAATCATGTGTTTTGCATGGATTTCAAGCTAACTCGTTTGTTTCGCATGGATTTGAAGCTAAACCTTCTACATCGCGTTGATTTGCAGCTAAATCATGCGTTTCGCATGGATTTGAAGCTAACTCGTTTGTTTCCCCTGCATTTGAAGCTATATCAGTTATATCGCAAGTATCTGATGCTAAATCATTTGTTTCGCATGGATTTGAAGCTAAACCTTCTACATCACATTGATTTGCATCTAAATCATGTGTTTCGCATGGATTTGAAGCTATACCATCTACATCGCATTGATTTGCAGCTAAATCATGTGTTTCGCATGGATTTGAAGCTAACTCTGTCGTTTCGCCTGCATTTGATGCTATATCACTTATATCGCAAGTATCTGAAGCTAAATCATTTGTTTCGTATAGATTTGAAGTTTAAACTTCTACATCGCATTGATTTGAAGCTAAATCATGTATTTTGCATGGATTTGAAGCTAACTCGTTAGTTTCGACTGCATTTGAAGCAATATCAATGTATCGCAAGTATCTGAACCTAAATCATTTGTTTCGCATGGATTTGAAGCTAAGTCTTCTACTTCGCATGGATTTAAAGCGAAATGATATGTATCGCATGGATTTTGAAGCTAACTCGTTTGATTCGTCTGCATTTGAAGCTATATCAGTTATATCGCAAGTATCTGATGCTAAATCATTTGTTTCGCGTGGATTTGAAGCTAAACCTTCTACATCGCATTGATCTGCAGCTAAATCATGTGTTTCTCATGGATTTGAAGCTAACTCGTTCGTTTTGCCTGCATTTGATGCTATATCACTTCTATCGCAAGTGTTTGAAGCTAAATCATTTGTGTCGCATGGATTTCAAGCTAAACCTTCTACATCGCATTGATTTGAAGCTAAATCATGTGTTTCGCTTGGATTTGAAGCGATACCTTCTGCATCGCTTTGATTCGAAGCTAAATCATGTGTTTTGCTTGGATTTGATTCTAACTCGTTTGTCTCCCCTGCATTTGAAGCTATTTTATATATATTGCAAGTATCTGAGGCTAAATCATTTGTTTCGCATGGATTTGAAGCTAAACCTTCTACATCGCATTGATTTGAAGCTAAATCATGTGTTTCGCTTGGATTTGAAGCGATACCTTCTGCATCGCTTTGATTCGAAGCTAAATCATGTGTTTTGCTTGGATTTGATTCTAACTCGTTTGTCTCCCCTGCATTTGAAGCTATTTTATATATATTGCAAGTATCGGATGCTAAACCATTTGTTTGGCAAGGATTTGAAGCTAATCCTTCTACATCGCATGGACTTGAAGCTAACTCGTTTGTTTCGCATGCAGCTGAAGCTATATCACCTATATCCCAAGTAGTTGCAGGTCAATCATTTGTTTCGCATGGATTTGTAGCTAAACATTCTAAATCGCATGATTTTTAAGCTAAATCATGTGTTTCGCATGGATCTGAACGTAACTCGTTTGTTTCGTCTGAATTTGAAGCTATATCACTTAAATCCCATGTGTTTGATGCTAAATCATTTGTTTCGCATGGATTTGAAACTAAACCTTCTACATCGCATTGATTTGCAGCTAAGTCATGCGCATCGCACGGATTTGAAGCTAACTCGTTTGTTTCGTCTGCATTTGAAGCTATATCACTTAAATCGCAAGTATCTGATTCTAAATCATTTGTTACGCATGGATATGAAGCTAAACCTTCTACATCGCATTGATTTGCAATTCAGTCATGTTTTTCGCATGGATTTGAAGCTAGCTCGTTTGTTTCGTCTGCATTTGAATCTATATCACTCATATCCCAAGTGTTTGAAGCTAAATCATTTGTTTCGCATGGATTTGAAGCTAAACCTTCTACATCGCATTGAGTTGAAGCTTAATCATGTGTTTTGCATGGATTTGAAGCTAACTCGTTTGTTTCGCCTGCATTTGAAGCTATATCATTAATTTCGCAAGTATTTCAATCAAAATCACTTGTTTCGCACGGATTTGGAACTAAAAAACGAGTTTCTCATGAATTTGAATCTAAATCATGTGCTTCGCATGGATTTGAAGCTAACTCGTTAGTTTCGCCTGCATTTGAAGGTATATCACTTATATCGCATGTATCTGATGCTAAATCATTTGTGTCGCATGGATTTGAAGGAAACTTGTTCCGCCTGCATATGAAGCTATATCACTTGTATCGCAAGTATTTGAAGAATAATCATTTGTTTCGCATGGATTTGAAGCTATCTCGCTTGTTTCGTCTGCATTTGCAGCTATATCAATTATATCGCTAGTATCTGAAGGTAAATCATTTGTTTCGCATGGATTTGAAGCTAAGCTTTCTACTTCGCATCGATTTGAATCTAAATGATGTGAATCGCATGGTTTTTGAAGCTAACTCGCTTGTTTCGTCTGCATTTGAAGCTATATCACTTATATCCCAAGTGTTTGAAGCTAAATCACTTGTTTCGCACGGATTTGAAGCTAATCCTTCTACATCGCATGGACTTGAAGCTAACTCGTTTGTTTCGCATGCAGCTGAAGCTATATCACCTATATCCCAAGTGGTTTCAGCTCAATCATCTGTTTCGTATCGATTTGATGCTAAACCTTCTAAATCGCATGAATTTTAAGCTAAATCTTGTGTTCCGCATGGATTTGAAGACTACTCGCTTGTTTCGTCTGCACTTGAACCAATACCACATATCGCTAGTATCTGAAGCTAAATCATTTTGTTTCACATGGATTTGAAGCTAAACCTTCAACATCGCATTGATTTGCAGCTAAAGCATGTGTTTCGCATGGATTTGCAGCTAACTCGTTCGTTTCGCCTGCATTTGAAGGTATATCACTTATATCCCAAGTGATTGAATCTAAATCACTTGTTTCGCATGGATTTGAAGCTAAACCTTCTACATCGCATGGACTTGAAGCTAACTCGTTTGTTGCGCATTGCAGCTGAAGCTATATCACCTATATCCCAAGTGGTTGCAGCTCAATCATTTGTTTCGCATGGATTTGTAGCTAACTCGATTGCTTCCCCTGCATTTTCAGCTATATCACTTATGTCGAAAGTATCTGGTGCTAAATCGTGTGTTTTGCATGGATTTGAAGCTAACTCGTTTGTTTCGTCTGCAATTTAAAGGTATGTCACTTATATCGCAAGTATCTGACGCTAAATCATTGGTTTCGCATGGATTTGAAGCTACACCTTCTACATCGCATTGATTTGCTGCTATATCATGTGTTTCGCATGGAATTGAATCTAACTGGTTTGTTTCGTCTGCATTTGAAGCTATGTCCCTTATATCGCAAGTATCTGAAGCTAAATCATTGGTTTCGCATGGATCTGAAGCTAAACCTTCTACATCGCATTGATTTGCTGCTAAATCATGTGTATCGCATGGATTTTGAAGCTAACTGGATTGCTTCGTCTGCATTTGAAGCTATATCACTTATATCGCAAGTATCTGAAGCTAAATCCTTGGTTTCGCATGGATTTGAAGCTAAACCTTCTACATCGCATTGATTTGCTGCTAAATCATGTGTTTCGCATGGATTTGAAGCTAATTCGTTTGTTGCGCATGCAGTTGAATCTAAATAACGTATATCACAAGTATTTATAGCTAAACCATTTGTTTGGCATGTATTTGAATCTAATCCTTCTACTTCGAATTGATTTGAAGCTAAATCATGTGTATCGCATGGAATTGAAGCTAACTGGTTTGTTTCGTCTGCATTTGAAGCGATGTCCCTTCTATCGCAAGTATCTGAAGCTAAATCATTTGTTTCGCATGGATTTGAAGCAAAACCTTCTACATCGCATTGATTTGCAGCTAAATCATGCGTTTCGCATGGATTTGAAGCTAACTCGTTTGTTTCCCCTGCATTTGAAGCTATATCAGTTATATCGCAAGTATCTGATGCTAAATCATTTGTTTCGCATGGATTTGAAGCTAAACCTTCTACATCGCATTGATTTGCAGCTAAATCATGTGTTTCGCATGGATTTGAAGCTAAACCTTCTACATCGTAGTGATTTGCAGCTAAATCATGTTTTTCGCATGGAATTGATGCTAACTCGTTTGTTTCCCCTGCATTTGAAGCTATTTCTGTTATATCGCAAGTATCTGATGCTAAATCATTTGTTTCGCATGGATTTGAAGCTAAGCCTTCTACTTCGTATCGATTTGAAGTTAAATGATATGTATCGCATGGATTTTGAAGCTTCCCCGTTTGATTCGTCTGCATTTCCTGCTATATCACTTATATCCCAAGTGTTTGTAGGTAAATCATTTGTTTCGCATGGATTTGAGGCTAATCCTTCTACATCGCATTGATTTGAAGCTAAATCATGTGTTGCGCTTGGATTTCAATCTATAACTTCTACATCGCATTGATTTGAAGATAAATCATGTGTTTCGTTTGGATTTGAAGATATACCTTCATCATCGCTTTGATTTGAAGCTAAATCGATGTTTTGCATGGAATTGATGCTAACTCGTTTGTTTCCCCTGCATTTGAAGCTATTTCGGTTATATCGCAAGTATCTGATGCTAAATCATTTGTCTCGCATGGATTTGAAGCTAAACCTTCTACATCGCATAGATTTGAAGCTAAATCATGTGTTTCGCTTGGATATGAAGCAAACTCGTTTGTTTAATCTGCATTTGAAGCTATATCACTCATATCGCAAGTATCTGAAGCTAAATCATTTGTGTCGCATGGATTTGAAACTAAACCTCCAACATAGCATTGATTTGAAGCTTAATCATGTGTTTTGCATGGATTTGAAGTTACCTCGTTTGTTTCGACTGCATTTGAAGCTATATCACTTATATCGCAAGTATCTGATGCTAAATCATCTGTTTCGCATGAATTTGAAGCTAAACCTTCTACATCGCATTGATTTGAAGCTAAATAATGTGTGCCGCTTGGATTTTAAGCTAACTCGTTTGTTTGGACTGCATTTGAAGCTATATCACTTATATCCCAAGTGTTTGAAGCTAAATCATTTGTTTCGCATGGATTTGAAGCTAAAGTTTCTACATCGGATTGATTTGAATCTAAATCATGTGTTTCGCTTGGATATGAAGATAACTCGTTTGTTTAGTCTGCATTTGAAGCTAATCACTTATACAGCAAGTATCTGAAGCTAAATCATTTGTTTCGCATGGATTTGAAGCTAAACCTTCAACATCGGATTGATTTGAAGCTAAATCATGTGTTTCGCTTGGATATGAAGATAACTCGTTTGTTTCGCATGCAGTTTAAGCTAAATCATGTTTATCACATGTATCTGAAGCTAAACCATTTGTTTCGCATGGATTTGAAGCTAAACCTTCTACATCGCATTGATTTGAAGCTAAATCATGAGTTTCGCTTGGATATGAATCTAACTCCTTTGTTTAATTTGCACTTGAAACTATATCACTTCTATCGCAAGAATCTGAAGATAAATCATTTGTTTCGCATGGATTTCAAGCTAAACCTTCTACATCGCATTGATTTGCAGCTAAATCATGTGATTCGCTTGGATTGAAAGCTAACTCGTTTGTTTCGTCTGCATTTGTAGATATATCACTTAAATCCCAATTGTTTGAATATAAATCATTTGTTTCGCATGGATTTCAAGCTAAATCTTCTACATCGCATTGATTTAATGCTAAATCATGTGTTGCGCTTGGATTGGAAGCTAACTCGTTTGTTTCGTCTGCATTTGAAGCTGTATCACTTATATCGCAAGTATCTGAAGTTAAATCATTTGTTTCGCATGGATTTGAAGCTAAACCTTCATACATCGCATTGCTGTGAACCTAAATCATGTGATTCGCTTGAATTTGTAGCTAACCCGGTTTTTTCGTCAGCATTTGAAGCTATACCACTTATATCGCTAGTATCTGGAGCTAAATCATTTGTGTCTCATGGATTTGAAGCTAAACAATCTACATCGCATCGATTTGAAGCTAAATCATGTGATTCGCTTGGATTGGAAGCTAACTCGTTTGTTTCGTCTGCATTTGAAGATATATCACATAAATCCCAAATGTTTCAAGATAAATCATTTGTTTCGCATGGATTTCAAGCTAAACCTTCTACATCGCATTGTTTTAATGCTAAATCATGTGTTTCGCTTGGATTTGAAGCTAACTCGGTTGTTTCGTCTACATTTGAAGCTATATCACATATATTCCTAGCGTTTGAAGCTAAATCATGTGTTTTGCATGGATTTTATGGTAACTCGTTTGTTTCCCCTGCATTTGAAGCTATATCAGTTATATCGCAAGTATCTGATGCTAAATCATTTGTATCGCATGAATTTGAAGCTAAACCTGCTACATGGCATTGATTTGTAGCTAAATCATGTGATTCGCTTGGATTTGAAGCTAACTCGTTCGTTCGGCCAGCATTTGATACTATATCAATTCTATCGCAAGTATCTGAAGCTAAATCATTTGTTTGGTATGGATTTGAAGCTAAACCTTCTACATCGCATTGATTTGTAGCTAAATCATGTGATTCGCTTGGATTTGAAGCTAACTCGTTCGTTCCGCCAGCATTTGATGCTATATCAATTCTATCGCAAGTATCTGAAGCTAAATCATTTGTTTCGCATGGATGTGAAGCTAAACCTTCTACATCGCATTGATTTGCAGCTAAATCATGTGTTTCGCATGGATTTGAATCTAACTCGTTCGTTTCGCCTGCATTTGATGCTATATCACTTATATCGCAAGCGTTTGAAGCTAAATCATTTGTTTCGCATGGATTTGAAGCTAAACCTTCTACATCATATCGATTTAAAGCTAAATGATATGTATCGCATGGATTTTGAAGCTATCCCATTTGATTCGTCTGCATTTGCAGCTATATCACTTATATCACAAGTGTTTGAAGCTAAATCATTTGTTTCGCATGGATTTGAAGCTAAACCTTCTACATCGCATTGATTTGAAGATGAATTATGTGTTTCGCATGGATTTGAAGGTATCTCGTTAGTTTCGCCTGCATTTGAAGCATACATCACTTATATCGCAAGTGTCTAAAGCTAAATCATTTGTTTTGCATGGATTTGAAGCTAAACCTTCTACATAGCATTGGTTTGAAGCTTAACAATGTGTTTTGCTTGGATATGAAGCTAACTCGTTTGTTTCCCCGTACATTTGTAGCTATATCACTTATATCGGAACAATCTGATGCTAAATCATTTGTGTCGCATCGATTTGAAGCTAAACCTTCCACATATCATCGATTTGAAGCTTAATAATGTGACTTGCATGGATTTGAAGCTAACTCGTTTGTTTCCCCTGCATTTGAAACTGTATCACTTATATCGCAAGTATCTGAAGCTAAATCATTTGTGTCTCATGGATTTGAAGCTAAACCTTCTACATAGCATTGATTTGCAGCTAAATCATGTGTTTCGCTTGGATATGAAGCTAACTCGTTTGTTTCCGTCTGCATTTGAAACTGTATCACTTATATCCCGAGTGTTTGAAGCTAAATCATTTGTTTCGCATGGATTTGAAGCTAATCCTTCTACATCGTATTGATTTAAAGCTAAATCATGTGTTTCGCATGGATTAGAAGCTAACTCGTTAGTTTCGTCTGCATTTGAAGCATACATCACTTATATCGCAAGTGTCTAAAGCTAAATCATTTGTTTTGCATGGATTTGAAGCTAAACCTTCTACATAGCATTGGTTTGAAGCTTAACAATGTGTTTTGCTTGGATATGAAGCTAACTCGTTTGTTTCCCCGTACATTTGTAGCTATATCACTTATATCGGAACAATCTGATGCTAAATCATTTGTGTCGCATCGATTTGAAGCTAAACCTTCCACATATCATCGATTTGAAGCTTAATAATGTGACTTGCATGGATTTGAAGCTAACTCGTTTGTTTCCCCTGCATTTGAAACTGTATCACTTATATCGCAAGTATCTGAAGCTAAATCATTTGTGTCTCATGGATTTGAAGCTAAACCTTCTACATAGCATTGATTTGCAGCTAAATCATGTGTTTCGCTTGGATATGAAGCTAACTCGTTTGTTTCCGTCTGCATTTGAAACTGTATCACTTATATCCCGAGTGTTTGAAGCTAAATCATTTGTTTCGCATGGATTTGAAGCTAATCCTTCTACATCGTATTGATTTAAAGCTAAATCATGTGTTTCGCATGGATTAGAAGCTAACTCGTTAGTTTCGTCTGCATTTAAAGCTATATCACTTATATCGCTAGTATCTGAAGCTAAATCATTTTTTTCGCATAGGTTTGAAGCTAAACTTTCTACATCGCATTGATTTGAAGCTAAATCATGTGATTCGCATGGATTGGAAGCTAACTCGTTTGTTTCGTCTGCATTTGAAGATATATCACTTAAATCCCAATTGTTTGAAGATAAATCATTTGTTCCGCATGGATTTCAAGCTAAACCTTCTACATGGCATTGATTTAATGCTAAATCATGTGTTGCGCTTGGATTGGAAGCAAACTCATTTATTTCATCTGCATTTGAAGCTGTATCACTTATATCGCAAGTATCTGAAGCTAAATCATTTATTTCGCATGGATTTGATGCTAAACCTTCTACATAGCATTGATTTGAAGCTTCATCATGTGTTTTGCATGGATTTGAAGCTAACTCGTTTGTTTCGCCTGCATTTGAAGATATATCAATTGTATCGTAAGTATCTGAACCTAAATCATTTGCTTCGCATGTATTTGAAACTAAACCTTCTACATCGCATTGATTTGAAGCCAAATCATGTGTTTCGCTTGGATTGGAAGCAAACTCATTTATTTCATCTGCATTGGAAGCTGTATCACTTATATCGCAAGTATCTGAAGCTAAATCATTTGTTTCGCATGGATTTGAAGCTGAACCTTCTACATAGCATTGATTTGAAGCTTCATCATGTGTTTTGCATGGATTTGAAGCTAACTCGTTTGTTTCGCCTGCATTTGAAGATATATCAATTGTATCGTAAGTATCTGAACCTAAATCATTTGCTTCGCATGTATTTGAAGCTAATCCTTCTACATCGCATTGATTTTAAGCTAAATCAAGTGATTCTCTAGGATTTGAAGCTAACTCGTTTGTTTCGCCTGCATTTGAAGCTATATCACATATATCCCACGTGTTTGAAGCTCAATCATTTGCTTCGCTTGGATTTGAAGCTAATCCTTCTACATCGCATTGATTTGAAGCTACATCACGTGATTCGCTTGGATTGGAAGCTAACTTGTTTATTTCGTCTGCATTTGAAGATATATCACTTAAATCCCAATTGTTTGGAGATAAATCATTTGTTTCGCATGGATTTCAAGCTAAACCTTCATACATCGCATTGCTTTGAAGCTAAATCATGTGATTCGCTGGGATTTGAGGCTAACTCGGTTGTTTCGTCTGCATTTTAAGCTATACCAGTTATATCGCTAGTATCTGAAGCTAAGTCGTTTGTTTCGTCTGCATTTGAAGCTATACCACTTATATCCCAAGTGTTTGAAACTAAATCATGTGTTTTGCATGGATTTGAAGCTAACTCGTTTGTTTCCCCTGCATTTGAAGCTATATCACATATATGCCAAGTGTTTGAAGCTCAATCATTTGGTTCGCTTGGATTTGAAGCTAATCCTTCTACATCGCATTGATTTGAAGCTAAATCATGTGTTTCGCATGGATTTGAAGCTAAACCTTCTACATCGTATCGATTTGAAGCTAAATGATATGTATAGCATGGATTTTGAAGCTACCACGTTTGATTCGTCTGCATTTGCAGCTATATCACTTATATCACAAGTGCTTGAAGATAAATCATTTGTTTCGCATGGATTTGAAGCTAAACCTTCTACATCGCATTGATTTGAAGATGATTTATGTGTTTCGCATGGATTTGAAGGTATCTCGTTAGTTTCGCCTGCATTTGAAGCATACATCACTTATATCGCAAGTATCTAAAGCTAAATCATTTGTTTTGCATGGATTTGAAGCTAAACCTTCTACATAGCATTGGTTTGAAGCTTAACAATGTGTTTTGCTTGGATATGAAGCTAACTCGTTTGTTTCCCCGTACATTTGTAGCTATATCACTTATATCGGAACAATCTGATGCTAAATCATTTGTGTCGCATCGATTTGAAGCTAAACCTACCACATATCATCGATTTGAAGCTTAATAATGTGACTTGCATGGATTTGAAGCTAACTCGTTTGTTTCCCCTGCATTTGAAGCTGTATCACTTATATCGCAAGTATCTGAAGCTAAATCATTTGTGTCTCATGGATTTGAAGCTAAACCTTCTACATAGCATTGATTTGCAGCTAAATCATATGTTTCGCTTGGATATGAAGCTAACTCGTTTGTTTCCGTCTGCATTTGAAACTGTATCACTTATATCCCAAGTGTTTGAAGCTAAATCATTTGTTTCGCATGGATTTGAAGCTAATCCTTCTACATCGTATTGATTTAAAGCTAAATCATGTGTTTCGCATGGATTAGAAGCTAACTCGTTAGTTTCGTCTGCATTTAAAGCTATATCACTTATATCGCTAGTATCTGAAGCTAAATCATTTTTTTCGCATAGATTTGAAGCTAAACTTTCTACATCGCATTGTTTTGAAGCTAAATCATGTGATTCGCATGGATTGGAAGCTAACTCGCTTGTTTCGTCTGCATTTGAAGATATATCACTTAAATCCCAATTGTTTGAAGATAAATCATTTGTTCCGCATGGATTTCATGCTAAACCTTCTACATGGCATTGATTTAATGCTAAATCATGTGTTGCGCTTGGATTGGAAGCAAACTTATTTATTTCATCTGTATTTGAAGCTGTATCACTTATATCGCAAGTATCTGAAGCTAAATCATTTGTTTCGCATGGATTTGAAGCTAAACCTTCTACATAGCATTGATTTGATGCTTCATCATGTGTTTTGCATGGATTTGAAGCTAACTCGTTTGTTTCGCCTGCATTTGAAGATATTTCAATTGTATCGTAAGTATCTGAACCTAAATCATTTGCTTCGCATGTATTTGAAACTAAACCTTCTACATCGCATTGATTTGAAGCCAAATCATGTGTTTCGCTTGGATTGGAAGCAAACTCATTTATTTCATCTGCATTGGAAGCTGTATCACTTATATCGCAAGTATCTGAAGCTAAATCATTTGTTTCGCATGGATTTGAAGCTAAACCTTCTACATCGTATCGATTTGAAGCTAAGTCATGTGTTTTGCATGGATTTGATGCTAACTCGTTTGTTTCCCCTGCATTTTAAGCTATTTCAGTTATATCGCAAGTATCTGATGCTAAATCATTTGTTTCGCATGGATTTGAAGCTAAACCTTCTACATCGCATTGATTTGAAGCTAAATCATGTTTTTTGCGTGGATTTTATGCTAACTCGTTCGTTTTGCCTGCATTTGATGCTATATCACTTATATCGCAAGTGTTTGAAGCTAAATCATTTGTTTCGCATGGATTTGACGCTAAACCTTATACATCGCATCGATTTGAAGATAAATCATGTGTCTTGCTTGGATTTCTCGCTAACTCGTTCGTTTCGCCTGAAATTTGATGCTATATCACTTATATCGCAAGTACCTGATGCTAAATCAATTGTTTCGCAAGGATTTGAAGCTAAACCTTCTACATAGCATTGATTTGAAGCTTAATCATGTGTTTCGCATGGATTTGAAGCTAACTCGTTAGTTTCGTCTGCATTTGAAGCTATATCACTTATATCGCTAGTATCTGAAGCTGAATAATTTGTTTGGCATGGATTAGAAGCTAAACTTTCTACATAGCATTGATTTGAAGCTAAATCATGTGACTCGCTTGGATTGGCAGCTAAATCGTTTGTTTCGTCTGCATTTGAAGATATATCACTTATATCCCAAGTGTTTGAAGATAAATCACTTGTTTCGCATGGATTTCAAGCTAAACCTTCTACATAGCATTCATTTGAAACTAAATCATGTGTTTCGCATTGATTTGAAGCTAAACCTTATACATCGTATCGATTTGAAGCTAAATGATATGTATCGCATAGATTTTGAAGCTATCCCGTTTAATTCGTCTCCATTTGCAGCTATATCACTTATATCACATGTGTTTGAAGCTAAATCATTTGTTTCGCTTGATTTTGAAGCTATACCTTCTACATCGCTCTGATTTGAAGTTAAATCATTTGTGTCGCATGGATTTGAAGCTAACTCGTTTTTTTCGCCTGCATTTGAAGCTATATCACTTATATCGCTAGTATCTGAACCTAAATCATTCGTTTCGCATGGATTTGAAGCTAAACCTTCTACATCGCATTGAATTGAATCTTCATCATGTGTTTTGCATGAATTTGAAGCTAACTCGTTTGTTTCTCCTGCATTTGAATCTATATCACTTATATCGCATGTATCTGATGGTAAATCATTTGTTTCGCATGGATTTGAAGCTAAACCTTCTACATCGCCTTGATTTAAAGCTAAATCATGTGTTTTGCATGGATTTGATGCTAACTCGTTTGTTGCCCCTGCATTTGAAACTATATCAGTTATATCGCAAGTAGCTGATGCTTAATCAATTGTGTCTCTTGGATTTGAAGCTAAACCTTCTACATAGCATTGAATTGAAACTTAATCATGTGTTTTGCATGAATTTGATGCTAACTCGTTTGTTTCCCCTGCATTTGAAGCTATATCACTTATATCGCAAGTTTCTTATGCTAAATCATTTGCTTCGCATGTATTTGAAGCTAATCATTCTACACCGCATTGATTTGAAGCTAAATTATGTGTTTCGCATGGATTTGGAGCTAACTCCTTTGTTTCCCCTGCATTTGAAGCTATATCACTTATATCGCTAGTATCTGAAGCTAAATAATTTGTTTCGCATGGATTTGAAGCTAGACTTTCTACATCGCATTGATTTGAAGCTAAATCATGTGATTCGCTTGGATTGGAAGCTAACTCGTTTGTTTTGTCTGCATTTGAAGCTGTATCACTTATATTGCAAGTATCTGAATCTAAATCACTTGTGTCTCATGGATTTGAAGAAAAACCTTCTACATCGCATTGATTTGCAGCTAAATCATGTCTTTCGCATGGATTTGAAGCTAACTCGTTTGTTTCGTCTGCATTTGAAGCTATATCAATTGTATCGCAAGAATCCGAAGATAAATCATTTGTTTCGCATGGATTTCAAGCTAAACCTTCTACATCGCATTGATTTAATGCTAAATCATGTGTTTCGCTTGGATTGGAAGCTAACTCGTTTATTTCGTCTGCATTTGAAGCTGTATCAATTATATCGCAAGTATCTGAAGCTATATCATTTGTGTCTCATGGATTTGAAGCTAAACCTTATACATAGCATTGATTTGCAGCTAAATCGTGTGTTTCGCATCGATTTGAAGCTAACTCGTTTGTTTTCTACATTTGAAGCTATATCACATATATCCCAAGTGTTTGAAGCTCAATCATTTGCTTCGCATGGATTTGAAGCTAATCCTTCTACATCGCATTGATTTGAAGCTAAATTATGTGTTTCGCATGGATTTGGAGCTAACTCCTTTGTTTCCCCTGCATTTGAAGCTATATCACTTATATCGCCAGTATCTGAAGCTAAATCATTAGTTTCGCATGGATTTGAAGCCAAACCTTCTTCATCGCATTGATTTACTGCTAAATCATGTGTTTCGCATGGATTTGAAGCTAACTCGTTAGTTTCGTCTGCATTTGAAGCTATATCACTTATATCGCTAGTATCTGAAGCTAAATAATTTGTTTCGCATGGATTTGAAGCTAGACTTTCTACATCGCATTGATTTGAAGCTAAATCATGTGATTCGCTTGGATTGGAAGCTAAATCGTTTGTTTCGTCTGCATTTGAAGATATATCACTTATATCCCAAGTGTTTGACTATAAATCATTTGTTTCGCATGGATTTCAAGCTAAACCTTCATACATCGCATTGCATTGAAGCTAAATCATGTGATTCGCTGGGATTTGAGGCTAACTCCTTTGTTTCCCCTGCATTTGAAGCTATATCACTTATATCGCAAGTATCTGAATCTAAATCATTTGTGTCTCATGGATTTGAAGCAAAATCTTTTACATAGCATTGATGTGAAGCTAAATCATGTGACTCGCTTGGATTGGCAGCTAAATCGTTTGTTTCGTCTGCATTTGAAGATATATCACTTATATCCCAAGTGTTTGAAGATAAATCACTTGTTTCGCATGGATTTCAAGCTAAACCTTCTACATAGCATTGATTTGCAACTAAATCGTGTGTTTCGCATGGATTTGAAGCTAACTAGTTTGTTTCGTCTGCATTTGAATCTATATCACTTATATCGCCAGTATCTGAAGCTAAATCATTAGTTTCGCATGGATTTGAAGCCAAACCTTCTTCATCGCATTGATTTACTGCTAAATCATGTGTTTCGCATGGATTTGAAGCTAACTCGTTAGTTTCGTCTGCATTTGAAGCTATATCACTTATATCGCTAGTATCTGAAGCTAAATAATTTGTTTCGCATGGATTTGAAGCTAGACTTTCTACATCGCATTGATTTGAAGCTAAATCATGTGATTCGCTTGGATTGGAAGCTAAATCGTTTGTTTCGTCTGCATTTGAAGATATATCACTTATATCCCAAGTGTTTGACTATAAATCATTTGTTTCGCATGGATTTCAAGCTAAACCTTCTACATCGCATTGATTTGAAGCTAAATCATGTGATTCGCTTGGATTGGAAGCTAACTTGTTGGTTTCGTATGCATTTGAAGCTATATCACTTATATCCCAAGTGTTTGAAGCTAAATCATTTATTTCGCATGGATTTGAAGCTAAACCTTCTACATCGCATTGATTTAAAGCTAAATCATGTGTTTCGCTTGGATTGGAAGCTAACTCGTTTATTTCGTCCGCATTTGTAGCTGTATCACTTATATCGCAAGTATCTGAAGCTAAATCATTTGTGTCGCAAGGATTTGAAGCTAAACCTTCTACATAGCATTTATTTGATGCTTGATCATGTGTTTCGCATGGATTTGAAGCTAACTCGTTTGTTTCGTCTGCATTTGAAGCTTTATCACTTATATCGCAAGTATCTGAATCTAAATCATTTGTGTCTCAAGGATTTGATGCAAAACCTTCTACATCGCATTGATTTGATGCTAAATCATGTGTTTCGCATGGGTTTGAAGCTAATTCATGTGTTTCGCATGGATTTGAAGCTTAACCTTATACTTCGCATTGATTTGTTGCTAAATCATGTGTTTCGCATGGAATTGAAGCTAACTCGTTTGTTTCGCCTGCATTTGAAGATATTTCAATTGTATCGTAAGTATCTGAACCTAAATCATTTGCTTCGCATGTATTTGAAACTAAACCTTCTACATCGCATTGATTTGAAGCCAAATCATGTGTTTCGCTTGGATTGGAAGCAAACTCATTTATTTCATCTGCATTGGAAGCTGTTTCACTTATATCGCAAGTATCTGAAGCTAAATCATTTGTTTCGCATGGATTTGAAGCTAAACCTTCTACATCGTATCGATTTGAAGCTAAGTCATGTGTTTTGCATGGATTTGATGCTAACTCGTTTGTTTCCCCTGCATTTTAAGCTATTTCAGTTATATCGCAAGTATCTGATGCTAAATCATTTGTTTCGCATGGATTTGAAGCTAAACCTTCTACATCGCATTGATTTGAAGCTAAATCATGTTTTTTGCGTGGATTTTATGCTAACTCGTTCGTTTTGCCTGCATTTGATGCTATATCACTTATATCGCAAGTGTTTGAAGCTACATCATTTGTTTCGCATGGATTTGACGCTAAACCTTATACATCGCATCGATTTGAAGATAAATCATGTGTCTTGCTTGGATTTCTCGCTAACTCGTTCGTTTCGCCTGCATTTGATGCTATATCACTTATATCGCAAGTACCTGATGCTAAATCAATTGTTTCGCAAGGATTTGAAGCTAAACCTTCTACATAGCATTGATTTGAAGCTTAATCATGTGTTTCGCATGGATTTGAAGCTAACTCGTTAGTTTCGTCTGCATTTGAAGCTATATCACTTATATCGCTAGTATCTGAAGCTAAATCATTTGTTTCGTATAGATTTGAAGTTTAACCTTCTACATCGCATTGATTTGAAGCTAAATCATGTGTTTCGCATGGATTTGAAGCTAAACCTTCGACATCGTATTGATTTGAAGCTATATCATTTGTTTCGCATGAATTTGAAACTAAGCCTTCTACTTCGCATGGATTTAAAGCTAAATGATGTGTGTCGCATGGATTTTGAAGATAACTCGTTTGATTCGTCTGAATTTGAAGCTATATCACTTATATCCCAAGTGTTTGATGCTAAATCATTTGTTTCGTATGGATTTGTAGCTAAACCTTCTACATCGCATTGATTTGAAGCTAAATCATTTGTTTCGCATGGATTTGATGCTCATTCGTATGTTTCCCCTGCATTTGAAGCTATTTCAGTTATATCGCAAGTATCTGATGCTATATCATGTGTTTCGCTTGTATTTGAAGCTAAACCTTCTACATCGCTTTGATTTGAAGCTAAATCATGTGTTTTGCATGGATTTGATGCTAACTCGTTTGTTTCCCCTCCATTTGAAACTATATCAGTTATATCGCAAGTATCTGATGCTAAATCATTCGTTTCGCATGGATTTGAATCTAAACCTTCTACATCGCATTGATTTGCAGCTAAATCATGTGTTTCGCATGGATTTGAAGCTAACTCGGTCGTTTCGCCTGCATTTGATGCTATATCACTTACATCGCAAGTATCTGAAGCTAAATCATTTGTTTCGTATAGATTTGAAGTTTAACCTTCTACATCGCATTGATTTGAAGCTATATCATGTGTTTCGCATGGATTTGATGCTCATTCGTTTGTTTCCCCTGCATTTGAAGCTATTTCAGTTATATCGCAAGTATCTGATGCTATATCATGCGTTTCGCTTGGATTTGAAGCTAAACCTTTTACATCGCATTGATTTGCAGCTAAATCATGTGTTTTGCATGGTTTTGATGCTAACTCGTTTTTTCCCCTGCATTTGAAGCTATATCAGTTATATCGCAAGTATCTGAAGCTAAATCATTTGTTTCGCATGGATAGGAAGCTAAACCTTCTACATCGCATTGATTTGAAGCTAAATCATGTGTTTTGCATGGATTTTATGCGAACACGTTTGTTTCCCCTGCATTTGAAGCTATATCAGTTATATCGCAAGTTTCTGAAGCTAAATCATTTGTTTCGCATGGATTTGAAGCTAAACCTTCTACATCGCATTGATTTACAGCTAAATCATGTGTTTCGCATGGATTTGAAGCTAACTCGTTAGTTTCGCCTGCATTTGAAGCTATATCACTTATACCCCAAGTGTTTGATGCTAAATCATTTGTTTCGAATGGATTTGAAGCTAAACCTTCTACATCGCATTGATTTGAAGCTAAATCATGTGTTTCGATTAGATTTGACGCTAAACCGTCTACGTCGCATTGATTCGAATCTAAATCATGTGTTTCGCATGGGTTTGAAGCAAACTCGGTCGTTTCGCCTGCATTTGATGCTATATCACTTATATCGCAAGTATCTGCAGCTAAATCATTTGTTTCGTATAGATTTGAAGTTTAACCTTCGACATCGCATTGATTTGAAGCTATATCATGTGTTTCGCATGGATTTGATGCTCATTCGTTTGCTTCCCCTGCATTTGAAGCTATTTCAGTTATATCGCATGTATCTGATGCTATATCATGCGTTTCGCTTGGATTTGAAGCTAAACCTTTTACAGCGCATTGATTTGCAGCTAAATCATGTGTTTTGCATGGTTTTGATGCTAACTCGTTTTTCCCCTGCATTTGAAGCTATATCAGTTATATCGCAAGTATCTGAAGCTAAATCATTTGTTTCGCATGGATAGGAAGCTAAACCTTCTACATCGCATTGATTTGAAGCTAAATCATGTGTTTTGCATGGATTTTATGCTAACACGTTTGTTTCCCCTGCATTTGAAGCTATATCAGTTATATCGCAAGTTTCTGAAGCTAAATCATTTGTTTCGCATGGATTTGAAGCTAAACCTTCTACATCGCATTGATTTACAGCTAAATCATGTGTTTCGCATGGATTTGAAGCTAACTCGTTTGTTTCTCCTGCATTTGAAGCTGTATCACTTATATCGCAAGTATCTGAACCTAAATCATTTGTTTCGCAAGGATTTGAAGTTAACTCGTTTGTTCCGTCTGCATTTGAAGCTATACCGCTTATATAGCAAGTGTCCGAACCTATATCATTCGTTTCGCATGGATTTGGAGATAAGCCTTCTACTTCGCATTGATTTGAAGCTAAGTCATGTGTATCGCATGGATTTTGAAGCTAACTCGTTCGATTCGTCTGCATTCGAAGCAATATCACTTATATCGCAAGTATCTGAAGCTAAATCATTTGTGTCGCATGGTTTTGAATCTAAACCTTCTACATAGCATTGATTTGAAGCTTAATCATGTGTTTTACATGGGTTAGAAGCTAACTCGTATGTTTCCCCTGCATTTGAAGCTATGTCACTTATATCGCAAGTAACTGATGCTAAATCATTTGATTCACATGGATTTGAACATAAACCTTCTACATCATATCGATTTGAAGCTAAATGATATGTATCGCATGGATTTTGAAGCTACCCCGTTTGATTTGTCTGTATTTGCAGCTATATCACTTATATCACAAGTGTTTGAAGCTAAACCATTTGTGTTGAGGACTCGTCAGATGGATGACGGAGATCCTCTGAATATTGCACTTGGTGCCGACTATCTCGAAGGACCACCCACTGTAGTGGGACTATTTGTAACGCGCAACCTAACCGTTACGCGTATCTCACTATGTCTGTACTTTCTAAGAATGTTCTGTCTATCTGAAGTTGTCTGTCTATCGCTCTAAGACTGTTCTGTCTGTCTGTACTCTCTGTATGTTCTGTGTGTCTAAGAGTGTTCTGTCTGTCTGTACTCTCTGTATGTTCTGCCTGTACTGTTGAGAATGTTCTGTCTATACTTCTGAGGATGTTCTGTCTAACGCTCTAAGACTGTTCTGTGCCTAGAGGCCCGGAGTCATGTCTAAGATCACCTCGGTCCTCCCTACTTCTCTTAACCTAGGGTGGGCGGCAAGGAATTACGGTCCAATCACTGCAATCCCAAATCCAGGAGACTGCCCCAAAACGGTGGGCCGGGAGTTAGGAGGGAGAGTGACAAAATAACTCCTGCGAGACATCCCGCGCTGATGGGCCTACGTGCCCGAACAATGCCAGACCCAACCGTCATTGACTGGACCGTAATCAAGGACCAGGAGACGTTATGCCGATGCCACATGTGCCCGGGAACGGCCCGGGACAGACCCATACCGTCCGGGTACCCAAGCACATGGCCCCTGCCATAAATCAGGGCCCCTTGGCCCTAACATACCGCCCACCTTGAACATGCATCGCATGTTCAACTATGTCTATATTTGATAACCAATATAAGTGTAAGCTTATGATATGATTACAATCTACGTATTCTGTGCGAATATTACAATATTTACAATGATCGAGATTTACACTATACATAGTTGCGCTACACCTCGTGTGACATTTCTAAGTGATCTAACGGTATTATACACAATTTTGTCACGGGTCGTTTAATTGTTCCGGTTGACGTTCTGACTGTTGCGACACGAATCACTCCATCTGTACCAGGGTGTACCTGAACGATTCTTCCCATGCTCCACTGTAACGGGGGTAGATTGTCCTCCTTGATGATGACCAAGGAATCCACGGCTAATTTCGACGTGGTGGAATGCTGCCATTTGTGTCGTTGCTGCAACTGTTGTATACATTCCCGCTGCCACCTTTGCCAGAAATGCTGGACCATTTGCTGGATTAGCTGGTATCTGTTAAGTCGAGTGACCTTGATATCTCGTAGGTCATGAGATGGCAGTGTTGTAAGGGCAGTACCAATTAAAAAATGCCCAGGAGTCAAAGGGTTTAGGTCTGTGGGATCTGAGGATAATGGTGAAAGTGGACGTGAATTTAAACAGGATTCTATTTGCGTCAGTAACGTATATAGCTCTTCGAACGTGAGCCTCTGATCTCCTATAACGCGTGTGAGGTGGTATTTAGCAGATTTGACTCAATGGGTTTGTTTTGAAGCGCCGTACACATTTCCGTATGTCTCGTTTTACATTATGTTTTGCTGAGACTAACCAATACCTGGTTTGTAATGACGTTAAAACAGCCTGACATCCCGCATGCATTAACCTGTGATGTTCGCATTTGATTATTAAATCCGTTAGCGGATGCTTTGGTGGCAATATGATCGGATGTTTTTGATCGTAGTCTATGGGTGCGTTGGATAGTCTTCCGCCCACCCTGAGTAGTCCGCCATTGTCCAGAAATACATTTAGGGACCGTAGCGCACTGGAATTTGGAAGTGCTTGTTGCGTTTGTACTAATCTGATCTCTGTCGAAAATGCCTCCTTTTGCGCAAGTAATTCCAAACGTGTTCTCGCTGCATTGATTTCTATTGTTTGGGGTTAGTTCCTCTATGTCCCAAAACCTCTCTAATTGAGATTGCAGGTCATTGAGTGTGGCTAAACAACACATATTGGTTTGTGGTAATTTCTTATCTGCCCAGGTAGGAGTGCCTCCCAAAACCCAACCGAGTTGGGTCTTTTGCAAGAGCAGGTTGGGAGTTGATTTGTGTTGACCGACACATAGCAATGTCCAAAATAGACCTGCTCCAATGAGCATATCTATTGGCCGTTGTAAATGGAATTCTGGATCGGCTAGCTCTATGTGACTTGGAATTTCTATTTTTTCTCTATGTATCTGAAAATTGGGCATGTCTGACGTGATGGTTTCTATTGATAGGCATTGTACCGTGTGTTGAGATTTATTATATCGCGAATGAATTGTTAGTGTTGCTCTACCTTCTATGGAATTTACTGCCCTTCCTAATCCTGTCACTGTTGAACTTATTGCAGTCGGTTTGATGCCGAGTCGTTGGCAAAATGCCGTGGTTATAAAATTTGCTTGAGATCCCGAATCTAATAATACCCTGCATTTATGTGACTGACCACCCTTGTCCTTGACATAAACTATTGCTGTCGATAATACGGCATGCCCTATTGCATTGGCTACGTTAGCTGTGAGTACTGGGGGTTCTCGCGAATCTGATTCTCCTGTATCCGCGTAGCCTTCTTCTGCGCGTTTGAATTCGGGATTATGTAATAAGGAATGATGCTTCCTTCCACACTGTTTGCAATGACTCCGTGTACACGCCCGTACCCGATGTCCCGATGACAAACAATTGAAGCACAGCCGGGCTTCTTGCACTATCTTTGTTTTTGTATTTAAATCGCTGTTCTTAAATTTGTCACAGTTATATATCGCGTGATTGGCCTTACATGCGGGGCACCCGGCTGAGTTAACTACATGCGAAGCTATGTAGTTGTAACGAGGGGTATTGTTTGTTCCTCGAGGTCGCTGGTCGACCCTGGGTGCAACTACCTGAACACTGACCGCGATATTTGCTAAATATTTGGAACGTTCTTCTATAAACGCAGAGAATTGACCAAATGTAGGCATTTCCGACTGAGATATTATTCTCTTTTCCCATTCTCTCATGGACACTTGACCTAACTTTCTGGACAATAATGGAACTAACATGGTATCCCAAGTTTCAACCGATTCACCCAAAGACATTAACGCTATTCTATGATATGTAGCTTCGTCCAGAAATTCCCGCAATGTGATGTCTGATTCCCTTTGAATGGATTTTAAATCAAGTAATGAATTTACATGGTGCCGCTTGAGACTTGTGGAATCTTCATATCGCGACTTGAGTAATTCCCATGCATGTCTGTAATTTGTTCCGGACACGCCTAACGCTTGAATCACACGAGCCGCTACCCCCTTGAGTGAGGTGTTTAAATAATGGAACCGTTGTATGTCTGTTAATGAATTATTCTCGTGAATCACTGATGTAAATGTGTCTTTAAATTTCACCCAATCACTGTAATTGCCATCAAAGGAAGGCAGTTGCAGTGTCGGTAATCTAATGTTTATTGCGGTATCTGCAGTCTGCGCGGATATCGGGCTGTTCGTGGTTATCCTACTCTGTTCCGGAGTGGCACGGGCAATGACTATTTCAACTTGATCTATCAGATCAAAATACGCCGTCTCGAATTCTTCGCGCTCGATCGCGTGCGCTGCTTCGGCGTCCGTTCCAGCTACGAGTATTTCGATTCTCGTTTGAACTCTATTAAAATTGTCAAGGAGACATACATTTGCTTCTAACCGTTTCTTAAGAGAGCCCACCGAAGTCGTGGTCGCGAATTTGCAAATAAATGTCTTAAACCGCGTGAGTGCAGCCTTGACCGTCCCGCGCTCGATCATCAACGGTTTGAGATCTTCCGCCATAGTGATTTACTGACGCAAATGGGACTATAAAGGTACTTATCACTTGGGCTGGGATACTTGGTACTGCTGTCGATGCCTGTTGGCTGCACTGGGATGCTGCGTTGTTCTGCAATGATGTTGAGCTGCTGCGTGATTGTCCTGCTGTGGTGCTGGACTTCTGTGGTGTTGCACTGCTCTGAAGCTATATGCACTGCCTTCTCTGGATGCTGTAGCCTCCGGAAGAAACTTCTCGTCACTGAGCTCCTGAGATTCCTGATTGAAGCCAGGTGTTGGTGCTCTCGTGATACACTGCACTGCGTGGCTGTAGCCTCTGATGATCTGTCACTTCGTCTGTGCGTTCTTACATCCGGCTCGAAGGACCAAATGCTGCGTGGCTGTAGCCTCCGATGATCTGTCACTTCGTCTGTGCGTTCTTGTATCCGGCTCGAAGGACCAAATGCTGCGTGGCTGTAGCCTCCGATGATCTGTCACTTCGTTTGTGCGTTCTTATATCCGGCTCGAAGGACCAAATGTTGCGTGGCTGTAGCCTCCGATGATCTGTCACTTCGTCTCTGCGTTCTTAGATCCGGCTCGAAGGACCAAATGTTGCGTGGCTGTAGCCTCCGATGATCTGTCACTTCGTCTGTGCGTTCTTGTATCCGGCTCGAAGGACCAAATGCTGCGTGGCTGTAGCCTCCGATGATCTGTCACTTCGTCTGTGCGTTCTTATATCCGGCTCGAAGGACCAAATGTTGAGGACTCGTCAGATGGATGACGGAGATCCTCTGAATATTGCACTTGGTGCCGACTATCTCGAAGGACCACCCACTGTAGTGGGACTATTTGTAACGCGCAACCTAACCGTTACGCGTATCTCACTATGTCTGTACTTTCTAAGAATGTTCTGTCTATCTGAAGTTGTCTGTCTATCGCTCTAAGACTGTTGTGTCTGTCTGTACTCTCTGTATGTTCTGTGTGTCTAAGAGTGTTCTGTCTGTCTGTACTCTCTGTATGTTCTGCCTGTACTGTTGAGAATGTTCTGTCTATACTTCTGAGGATGTTCTGTCTAACGCTCTAAGACTGTTCTGTGCCTAGAGGCCCGGAGTCATGTCTAAGATCACCTCGGTCCTCCCTACTTCTCTTAACCTAGGGTGGGCGGCAAGGAATTACGGTCCAATCACTGCAATCCCAAATCCAGGAGACTGCCCCAAAACGGTGGGCCGGGAGTTAGGAGGGAGAGTGACAAAATAACTCCTGCGAGACATCCCGCGCTGATGGGCCTACGTGCCCGAACAATGCCAGACCCAACCGTCATTGACTGGACCGTAATCAAGGACCAGGAGACGTTATGCCGATGCCACATGTGCCCGGGAACGGCCCGGGACAGACCCATACCGTCCGGGTACCCAAGCACATGGCCCCTGCCATAAATCAGGGCCCCTTGGCCCTAACAATTTGTTTCGCATAGATTTGAAGCTAGACCTTCTACATCGTATTTATTTGAAGCTAACTCATTTCTTTCGCATGGATTTGAAGCTAAACATTATACATCGCATGGATTTGAAGCTAAGCCTTCTATTTCGCATGGATTTCAAGCTAAATGATCTGTATCGCATGGATTTTGAAGCTAACTCGTTTGATTCGTCTGCATTTGAAGCTACATCACTGATATCCCAAGTGTTTGATGCTAAATCATTTGTTTCGCATGGATTTAACGCTAAACCTTCTACATCTCATTGATTTGAAGTTAAATCAAGTATTTCGCTTGGATTTGAAGCTAAACTTTCTACATCGCATTGATTTGAAGCTAAATTATGTGTTTTGCATGGATTTCTTGCTAACTCGTTCGTTTCGCCTGCATTTGATGCTATATCACTTATATCGCAAGTATCTGAAGCTAAATCATTTGTTTCGCATGGATTTGAAGCTAAACCTTCTACATCGTATTGATTTGAAGCTAAATCATGTTTTTCGCTTGGATTTGATGCTATACCTTCTACATCGCTTTGATTTGAAGCTAAAACATGTGTTTTGCATGGATTTAATGCTAACTCGTTTGTTTCCCCAGCATTTGAAGCTATATCAGTAATATCGCAATTATCTGATGCTAAATCATGTGTTTCGCTTGGATTTGAAGCTAAGCCTTCTACTTCGCTTGGATGTAAATCTAAATCATGTGTTTCGCATGGATTTGAAGCTAACTCGTTTGTTTCCCCTGCATTTGAAGCTATATCACTTATATCGCAAGTATCTGAAGATAAATCATTTGTTTCGCATGGATTTGAAGCTAAACCTTCTACATCGTATTGATTTGAAGCTATATCATTTGTTTCGCATGAATTTGAAACTAAACCTTCTACATCGCATTGATTTGAAGCTAAATCATGTGTTGCGCTTGGATTTGAATCTATACCTTCAACATCGCATTGATTCGAATCTAAATCATGTGTTTCGCATGGGTTTGAAACAAACTCGGTCGTTTCGCCTGCATTTGATGATATATCACTTATATCGCAAGTATCTGCAGCTAAATCATTTGTTTCGTATAGATTTGAAGTTTAACCTTCGACATCGCATTGATTTGAAGCTATATCATATGTTTCGCATGGATTTGATGCTCATTCGTTTGCTTCCCCTGCATTTGAAGCTATTTCAGTTATATCGCATGTATCTGATGCTATATCATGCGTTTCGCTTGGATTTGAAGCTAAACCTTTTACAGCGCATTGATTTGCAGCTAAATCATGTGTTTTGCATGGTTTTGATGCTAACTCGTTTTTTCCCCTGCATTTGAAGCTATATCAGTTATATCGCAAGTATCTGAAGCTAAATCATTTGTTTCGCATGGATTTGAATCTAAACCTTCTACATCGTATCGATTTGAAGCTAAGTCATGTGTTTTGCATGGATTTGATGCTAACTCGTTTGATTCCCCTGCATTTTAAGCTATTTCAGTTATATCGCAAGTATCTGTTGCTACCTCATTTGTTTTGCATGGATTTGAAGCTAAGCCTTCTATTTCGCATGGATTTAAAGCTAAATAATGTGTATCGCATGGATATTAAAGCTAACTCGTTTGATTCGTCTGCATTTGAAGCTATATCACTTATATCCCAAGTGTTTGTAGGTAAATCATTTGTTTCGCATGGATTTGAAGCTAAACCTTCTACATCGCATTGATTTGAAGCTAAATCATGTGTTGCGCTTGGATTTGAATCTATACCTTCAACATCGCATTGAGATGAAGATAAATCATGTGTTTCGTTTGGATTTGAAGATATACCTTCTACATCGCTTTGATTTGAAGCTAAATCATGTGTTTTGCATGGAATTGATGCTAACTCGTTTGCTTCCCCTGCATTTGAAACTATATCAGTTATATCGCATTGATTTGAAGCTAAAACATGTGTTTCGTTTGGATTTGAAGATATACCTTCTACATCGCTTTGATTTGAAGCTAAATCATATGTTTTGCATGGATTTGATGCTAACTCGTTTGTTTCCCCTCCATTTGAAACTATATCAGTTATATCGCAAGTATCTGATGCTAAATCATTCGTTTCGCATGGATTTGAAGCTAAACCTTATACATCGCATTGTTTTGCAGCTAAATCATGTGTTACGCATGGATTTGAAGCTAACTCAGTCGTTTCGCCTGCATTTGATGCTATATCACTTATAACGCAAGTATCTGAAGCTAAATCATTTGTTTCGTATAGATTTGAAGTTTAACCTTCTACATCGCATTGATTTGAAGCTAAATCATGTGTTTCGCATAGATTTGAAGCTAATCCTTCGACATCGTATTGATTTGAAGCTATATCATTTGTTTCGCATGAATTTGAAACTAAGCCTTCTACTTCGCATGGATTTAAAGCTAAATGATGTGTGTCGCATGGATTTTGAAGCTAACTCGTTTGATTCGTCTGAATTTGAAGCTATATCACTTATATCCCAAGTGTTTGATGCTAAATCATTTGTTTCGTATGGATTTGTAGCTAAACCTTCTACATCGCATTGATTTGAAGCTAAATCATTTGTTTCGCATGGATTTGATGCTCATTCGTATGTTTCCCCTGCATTTGAAGCTATATCAGTTATATCGCAAGTTTCTGAAGCTAAATCATTTGTTTCGCATGGATTTGAAGCTAAACCTTCTACATCGCATTGATTTACAGCTAAATCATGTGTTTCGCATGGATTTGAAGCTAACTCGTTTGTTTCTCCTGCATTTGAAGCTGTATCACTTATATCGCAAGTATCTGAACCTAAATCATTTGTTTCGCAAGGATTTGAAGTTAACTCGTTTGTTCCGTCTGCATTTGAAGCTATACCGCTTATATAGCAAGTATCTGAACCTATATCATTCGTTTCGCATGGATTTGGAGATAAGCCTTCTACTTCGCATTGATTTGGAGCTAAGTCATGTGTATCGCATGGATTTTGAAGCTAACTCGTTCGATTCGTCTGCATTCGAAGCAATATCACTTATATCGCAAGTATCTGAAGCTAAATCATTTGTGTCGCATGGTTTTGAATCTAAACCTTCTACATAGCATTGATTTGAAGCTTAATCATGTGTTTTACATGGGTTAGAAGCTAACTCGTATGTTTCCCCTGCATTTGAAGCTATGTCACTTATATCGCAAATAACTGATGCTAAATCATTTGATTCACATGGATTTGAAGATAAACCTTCTACATCATATCGATTTGAAGCTAAATGATATGCATCGCATGGATTTTGAAGCTACCCCGTTTGATTTGTCTGTATTTGCAGCTATATCACTTATATCACAAGTGTTTGAAGCTAAACCATTTGTTTCGCATAGATTTGAAGCTAGACCTTCTACATCGTATTGATTTGAAGCTAACTCATTTCTTTCGCATGGATTTGAAGTTAAACATTCTACATCGCATGGATTTGAAGCTAAGCCTTCTATTTCGCATGGATTTCAAGCTAAATGATCTGTATCGCATGGATTTTGAAGCTAACTCGTTTGATTCGTCTGCATTTGAAGCTACATCACTGATATCCCAAGTGTTTGATGCTAAATCATTTGTTTCGCATGGATTTGACGCTAAACCTTCTACATCTCATTGATTTGAAGTTAAATCAAGTATTTCGCTTGGATTTGAAGCTAAACTTTCTACATCGCATTGATTTGAAGCTAAATTATGTGTTTTGCATGGATTTCTTGCTAACTCGTTCGTTTCGCCTGCATTTGATGCTATATCACTTATATCGCAAGTATCTGAAGCTAAATCATTTGTTTCGCATGGATTTGAAGCTAAACCTTCTACATCGTATTGATTTGAAGCTAAATCATGTTTTTCGCTTGGATTTGATGCTATACCTTCTACATCGCTTTGATTTGAAGCTAAAACATGTGTTTTGCATGGATTTAATGCTAACTCGTTTGTTTCCCAGCATTTGAAGCTATATCAGTAATATCGCAAGTATCTGATGCTAAATCATGTGTTTCGCTTGGATTTGAAGCTAAGCCTTCTACTTCGCTTGGATGTAAATCTAAATCATGTGTTTCGCATGGATTTGAAGCTAACTCGTTTGTTTCCCCTGCATTTGAAGCTATATCACTTATATCGCAAGTATCTGAAGATAAATCATTTGTTTCGCATGGATTTGAAGCTAAACCTTCTACATCGTATTGATTTGAAGCTATATCATTTGTTTCGCATGAATTTGAAACTAAGCCTTCTACTTCGCATGGATTTAAAGCTAAATGATGTGCGTCGCATGGATTTTGAAGCTAACTCGTTAGATTCGTCTGAATTTGAAGCTATATCACTTATATCCCAAGTGTTTGATGCTAAATCATTTGTTTCGCATGGATTTGTAGCTAAACCTTCTACATCGCATTTATTTGAAGCTAAATCATTTGTTTCGCATGGATTTGATGCTCATTCGTTTGATTCGTCTGCATTTGAAGCTACATCACATATATCCCAAGTGATTGATGCTAAATAATTTGTTTCGCTTGGATTTGAAGCTAAACCTTTTACATCGCATTGATTTGCAGCTAAATCATGTGTTTTGCATGGTTTTGATGCTAACTCGTTTTTTCCCCTGCATTTGAAACTATATCAGTTATATCGCAAGTATCTGATGCTAAATCATTTGTTTCGCATGGATTTGACGCTACACCTTCTACATCGCATTGATTTGCAGCTAAATCATGTGTTTCACATGGATTTGAAGCTAACTCGGTCGTTTCGCCTGCATTTGATGCTATATCACTTATATCGCAAGTATCTGAAGCTAAATCAGTTGTTTCGTATAGATTTGAAGTTTAGCCTTCTACATCGCATTGATTTGAAGCTAAATCATGTGTTTCGCATGGATTTGAAGTTAACTAGTTCGTTTCGCCTGCATTTGAAGCTATATCACTTATATCGCAAGTGTTTGAAGCTAAATCATTTGTTTCGCATGGATTTGAAGCTAAACCTTCTACATCGTATCGATTTGAAGCTAAATGATATGTATCACATGGATTTTGAAATTGTCCCGTTTGATTCGTCTGCATTTGCAGCTATATCACTTATATCACAAGTGTTTGAAGCTAAATCATTTGTTTCGCATGGATTTGAAGCTAATCCTGCTACATCGCATTGATTTGAAGCTATATCATGTGTTTTGCATGGATTTTATGCTAACTCGTTTGTTTCCCCTGCATTTGAAGCTATATCAGTTATATCGCAAGTATCTGATGCTAAATCATTCGTTTCGCATGGATTTGAAGCTAAACCTTCTACATCGCATTGATTTGCAGCTAAATCATGTGTTACGCATGGAGTTGAAGCTAACTCAGTCGTTTCGCCTGCATTTGATGCTATATCACTTATATCGCAAGTATCTGAAGCTAAATCATTTGTTTCGTATAGATTTGAAGTTTAACCTTCTACATCGCATTGATTTGAAGCTAAATCATGTGTTTTGCATGGTTTTGATGCTAACTCGTCTTTTCCCCTGCATTTGAAGCTATATCAGTTATATCGCAAGTATCTGATGCTAAATCATTTGTTTCGCATGGATAGGAAGCTAAACCTTCTACATCGCATTGATTTGAAGCTAAATCATGTGTTTTGCATGGTTTTGATGCTAACTCGTCTTTTCCCCTGCATTTGAAGCTATATCAGTTATATCGCAAGTATCTGATGCTAAATCATTTGTTTCGCATGGATAGGAAGCTAAACCTTCTACATCGCATTGATTTGAAGCTAAATCATGTGTTTTGCATGGTTTTGATGCTATCTCGTCTTTTCCCCTGCATTTGAAGCTATTTCATTTATACCGCAAGTATCTGATGCTATATCATGTGTTTCGCTTGGATTTGAAGCTAAACCTTTTACATCGCATTGAGTTGCAGCTAAATCATGTGTTTTGCATGGTTTTGATGCTAACTCGTCTTTTCCCCTGCATTTGAAGCTATATCAGTTATATCGCAAGTATCTGATGCTAAATCATTTGTTTCGCATGGACTTGAAGCTAAACCATCTACATCGCATTCATTTGCTGCTAAATCATGTGTTTTGCATGGATTTGATGCTAACTCGTTTGTTTCCCCTGCATTTGAAGCTACATCAGTTATATCGCCAGTATCTGATGCTAAATCATTTGTTTCGCATGGATAGGAAGCTAAACCTTCTACATCGCATTGATTTGAAGCTAAATCATGTGTTTGGAATGGATTTTATGCTAACTCGTTTGTTTCCCCTGCATTTGAAGCTATATCAGTTATATCGCAAGTTTCTGATGCTAAATCATTTGTTTCGCATGGATTTGAAGCTAAACCTTCTACTTCGCATGGATTTAAAGCTAAATGATGTGTGTCGCATGGATTTCGAAGCTAACTCGTTTGATTCGTCTGCATTTGAAGCTATATCACTTATATCGCAAGTATCTGATGCTAAATCATTTGTTTCGCATGGATTTGAAGCTAAACCTTCTACATCGCATTGATTTGCAGCTAAATCATGTGTTTCGCATGGATTTGGAGCTAACTAGGTCGTTTCGCCTGCATTTGATGCTATATCACTTATATCGCAAGTATCTGAAGCTAAATCATTTGTTTCGTATAGTATTGAAGTTTAACCTTCTACATCGCATTGATTTGAAGCTAAATCATGTGTTTCGCATGATTTGAAGCTAACTCGTTCGTTTCGCTTGCATTTGATGCTATATCACTTATATCTCAAGTGTTTGAAGCTAAATCATTTGTTTCGCATGAATTTGAGTCTAAACCTTCTACATCGCATTGATTTGAAGCTAAATCATGTGTTTCGCTTGGATTTGAAGCTATACCTTCTACATCGCTTTGATTTGAAGCTTAATCATGTGTTTTGCATGGATTTGATGCTCATTCGTTTGTTTCCCCTGCATTTGAAGCTATATCAGTTGTATCGCAAGTTTCTGATGCTAAATCATTTGTTTCGCATGGATTTGAAGCTAAACCTTCTACATCGCATTGATTTGAAGCTAAATCATGTGTTTTGCATGGATTTGATGCTCATTCGTTTGATTCGTCTGCATTTGAAGCTACATCACATATATCCCAAGTGATTGATGCTAAATAATTTGTTTCGCTTGGATTTGAAGCTAAACCTTTTACATCGCATTGATTTGCAGCTAAATCATGTGTTTTGCATGGTTTTGATGCTAACTCGTTTTTTCCCCTGCATTTGAAACTATATCAGTTATATCGCAAGTATCTGATGCTAAATCATTTGTTTCGCATGGATTTGACGCTACACCTTCTACATCGCATTGATTTGCAGCTAAATCATGTGTTTCACATGGATTTGAAGCTAACTCGGTCGTTTCGCCTGCATTTGATGCTATATCACTTATATCGCAAGTATCTGAAGCTAAATCAGTTGTTTCGTATAGATTTGAAGTTTAGCCTTCTACATCGCATTGATTTGAAGCTAAATCATGTGTTTCGCATGGATTTGAAGTTAACTAGTTCGTTTCGCCTGCATTTGAAGCTATATCACTTATATCGCAAGTGTTTGAAGCTAAATCATTTGTTTCGCATGGATTTGAAGCTAAACCTTCTACATCGTATCGATTTGAAGCTAAATGATATGTATCACATGGATTTTGAAATTGTCCCGTTTGATTCGTCTGCATTTGCAGCTATATCACTTATATCACAAGTGTTTGAAGCTAAATCATTTGTTTCGCATGGATTTGAAGCTAATCCTGCTACATCGCATTGATTTGAAGCTATATCATGTGTTTTGCATGGATTTTATGCTAACTCGTTTGTTTCCCCTGCATTTGAAGCTATATCAGTTATATCGCAAGTATCTGATGCTAAATC
>NW_027476976.1:0-112971 GCF_051020955.1 Megalopta genalis | reverse complement strand
GCCTCCTACTTCGCATCGATTTGAAGCTAATGCAAGTGCTTCGCTTGGATTTGAAGCTAACTCATTTGTTTCGCATGCAGTTGAAGCTAAATCATGATATCACAAGTATTTGAAGCTAAACCATTTGATTCCCATTGATTTGGAGCTAAACCTTCTCCTTCGCATTGATTTGGAGCAAAATCATGAGTTTCGCATGGATTTATAGCTAACACGTTTGTTTCGCATGCAGTTGAAGCAAAATCATGTATATCAAAAGAATTTGAAGCTAATCCATTTGATTCGCATGGATTTGAAGCTAAGCCTTCTACTTCGCATTGATTTGAAGCTAAATCAAGTGCTTCGTTTGGATTTAAAGCAAACTCGTTTGTTTCGCTTGCAGTTGAAGCTATATCACTTATGATCGCAAGTATTTGAAGGTAAATCATTCGTTTCGCATGGAGTTGGAGCTAAGCCTTCTACTTCGCATTGATTTGAAGCTAAATCATGTCTTACACTTGGATTTGAAGCTCAGCACCTTTGTTTCTCCTGCATTTGAAGCTATATCACTTATATCGCAAGTATTTGAAGCTAAATAATTTGTGTCGCATGGATTTGATGCTAAGCCTTCAACATCGCATTGATTTGTAGCTAAATCGTGCGTTTCGCATGGACTTAAAGCTAACACGTTTGTTTCGCATGCAGTTGAAGGTAAATCATGTATATCACAAGTATTTGAAGCTAAACCATTTGATTCCCATTGATTTGGAGCTAAGCCTTCTCCTTCGCATTGATTTGGAGCAAAATCATGCGTTTCGCATGGAATTGAAGCTACCTCGTTTGTTTCGCATGGATTTGAAGCTAACTCGTTTGTTTCGCCTGCATTTGAAGCTGAATCATGTATACCGCTAATATTTGTAGCTAATCCATTTGTTTGCATGGATTCGAAGATAAACCTTCTACTCGTATTGATTTTAAATTAGATCATGTGTTTCGCATGGATTTAAAGATAACTCGTTTGTTTCGCATGCAGTTGAATCTAAATCATGTATATCACAAGTATTTGAAGCTAAACCATTTGTTTCGCATGGTTTCGACAATCAGCCTTCGATTTCGCTTTGATTTGAAGCTAAATCATGAGTTTCGCCTGGATTTGAAGCTAACTCGTTTGTTTCGCATGGATTTGAAGCTAATTCGCTTGTTTCGCATGCAGTTGAATCAAAATCATGTATATCACAAGTATTTGATGCTAAACCATTTGATTCGCATGGATTTGGAGCTAAGCCTTCTTCTTCGCATCGATTTGAAGCTAAATCAAGTGCTTCGCTTGGATTTGAAGCTAACTCGTTTGTTTCGCATGCAGTTGAAGCT
Organism: Megalopta genalis; assembly: GCF_051020955.1. NCBI lineage: Eukaryota > Metazoa > Arthropoda > Insecta > Hymenoptera > Halictidae > Megalopta > Megalopta genalis. Next base: position 111,624 of record NW_027476976.1, on the reverse strand, counting down.
AAATCATGTATATCACAAGTATTTGAAGCTAAACCATTTGATTCCCATTGATTTGGAGCTAAGCCTTCTCCTTCGCATTGATTTGGAGCAAAATCATGTGTTTCGCATGGATTTATAGCTAACACGTTTGTTTCGCATGCAGTTGAAGCATAATCATGTATATCACAAGTATTTGAAGCTAAACCATTTGATTCGCATGGATTTGAAGCTAAGCATTCTACTTCGCATTGATTTGAAGCTAAACCATTTGTTTCGCATTGATTTGGAGCTAAGCCTTCTACTTCGCATTGATTTGAAGCTAAATCATGTGTTACGTTTGGATTTTAAGCTCACTCGTTTGTTTCTCCTGCATTTGAAGCTATATCACTTATATCGCAAGTATTTGAAGCTAAATCATTTGTGTCGCATGGATTTGATGCTAAGCCTTCTACTTCTCATCGGTTTGGAGCTAAATCATGTGCTTCGCATGGATTTAAAGCTAACACATTTGTTTCGCATATAGTTGAAGCTAAATCATGTATATCACAAGTATTTGAAGCTAAACCATTTGTTCCGCATGGATTTGAAAATCAGCCTTCTATTTCGCATTGATTTGAAGATAAATCACGAGTTTCGTCTGGATTTGAAGCTAACTCGTTTGTTTCGCATGCAGTTGAAGCAAAATCATGTATATCACAAGAATTTGAAGCTAATCCATTTGATTCGCATGAATATTAAGCTAAACCATGTGTTTCGAATGAATTTGAAGCTAAACCATTTGTTTCGCATGGATTCGAAGATCAGCCTTCTACTTCGCATTGATTTGAAGCTGAATCATTTGTTTCGCTTGAATTTGAAGCTAACACGTTTGTTTCCCAAGCAGTTGAAGCTAAATCGTGTATATCACATGTATGTGAAGCTAAACCATTCGTTTCGCATGGATTTGAAGATAAGCCTTCAACTTCGCGTTGACTTGATACTAAATCATGTTATTCGCTTGGATTTGAAGCAAACTCGTTTTTTTCGCATGCATTTCAAGCTATTTCATTTATATCACAAGTATTTGAAGGTACCTCATTTATTTCGCATGGATTTGATGCTAAGCCATCTACTTCGCTAGGATTTGAAGCCAACTCCTTTGTTTCGCATGCAGTTGAAACTAAGTCATGTATATCACAAGCATTTGAAGCTAAACCATTTGATTAGCATGGATTTGAAGCTAACTCGTTTGTTTCGCATATAGTTGAAGCTAAATCATGTATATCACAAGTATTTGAAGCTAAACCATTTGTTCCGCATGGATTTGAAAATCAGCCTTCTATTTCGCATTGATTTGAAGATAAATCACGAGTTTCGTCTGGATTTGAAGCTAACTCGTTTGTTTCGCATGCAGTTGAAGCAAAATCATGTATATCACAAGAATTTGAAGCTAATCCATTTGATTCGCATGAATATTAAGCTAAACCATGTGTTTCGAATGAATTTGAAGCTAAACCATTTGTTTCGCATGGATTCGAAGATCAGCCTTCTACTTCGCATTGATTTGAAGCTGAATCATTTGTTTCGCTTGAATTTGAAGCTAACACGTTTGTTTCCCAAGCAGTTGAAGCTAAATCGTGTATATCACATGTATGTGAAGCTAAACCATTCGTTTCGCATGGATTTGAAGATAAGCCTTCAACTTCGCGTTGACTTGATACTAAATCATGTTATTCGCTTGGATTTGAAGCAAACTCGTTTTTTTCGCATGCATTTCAAGCTATTTCATTTATATCACAAGTATTTGAAGGTACCTCATTTATTCGCATGGATTTGATGCTAAGCCATCTACTTCGCTAGGATTTGAAGCCAACTCCTTTGTTTCGCATGCAGTTGAAACTAAGTCATGTATATCACAAGCATTTGAAGCTAAACCATTTGATTAGCATGGATTTGAAGCTAACTCGTTTGTTTCGCATGCAGTTGAAGCTAAATCATGCATATCACAAGTATTTAAAGCTGAACCACTTGTTTCGCATGAATATTAATCTAATCCATGTGTTTCGCAGGAATTTGAATCTAAATCATGTGTTTCGCATGGATTTGAAGCTACTCGTTTGTTTCGCATGCTGTAGCAGCTAAATAATGTATATCACAAGTATTTGAAGCTAAACCATTTGTTTCGTGTGTTTCGCTTGGATTTGAAGCTAACTCGCTTGTTTCGCATGCAGTTGAAGCTGAATCATGAATATCACAAATATTTGAGGGCTGAGCGATTTGTATCTCATGTTTTCGAAGCTAAGCCGTCTACTTCGCATTGATTTGAAGCTAAGTCATGTGTTTCTCATGGATTTGAACTTAACTCGTTTCTATCGCATGGATTTAAATCTAACTCGTTTGTTTCGCCTGCATTTGAAGCTAAATCATGTATATCACAAATATTTGAAGATAATCCATTTGATTCGCATGGATTTGAAGCTAGGCCTTCTACTTCGCATTGATTTGAAGCTAAATCATGTGTATCGCATGGATTTGAAGCTAATTCGTTTGTTTCGCATGCAGTTGAAGCTAATTCATGTATATCACTAGTATTGGAAGCTGATACAATTGTTTCGCATGAATATAAAGCTAAACCATGTGTTTCGAATGAATTTGAAGCTAAATCATGTGTTTCGCATGTATTTGAAGCTAACTCGATTGTTTCGCCTGCATGTGAAGCTAAATCATGTATATCACAAGTATTTGAAGCTAAACTATTTGATTCGCATGGACTTGAAAATAAACTCCCTACTTCGCACTGATTTCAAGCAAAATCAAGTATTTCGCTTGGATTTGAAGCTGACTCGTTTGTTTCGCATGCAGTTGAAGCTCAATCATGTATCTCACAAGTATTTGAAGCTAAACCATTTGTTTCGCATGGATTTGAAGCTAAGCCTTCTACTTCGCATTGATTTGAAGCTAAATCATGTCTTACGCTTGGATTTCAAGCTCACACCTTTGTTTCTCCTGCATTTGAAGCTATATCACTTATATCGCAAGTATTTGAAGCTAAACCATTTGTTTCGCATGGATTTGAAGCTAAGCCTTCTACTTCGCATTGATTTGAAACTAAATCATGTGTTTCGCATGGATTTGAAGTATAACTCGTTTGTTTCGCCTGCATTTGAGGCTAAATCATGTATATCACAAGTATTTGAAGCTAATCCATTTGATTCGCATGGATTTGAAGATAAGCCATCTACTTCGCATTGATTTGAAGCAAAATCAAGTGTTTCGCTTGGATTTGAAGCTAACTCGTTTCTATCGCATGGATTTAAAGCAAACTCGTTTGTTTCGCATGCTGTTGAAGCTAAATCTAGTATATCACAAGTATTTGAAACTAAACCATTGGTTTCGCATGGATTCGAAAATCAGCCTTCTATTTCGCAATGAATTGAAGCTAAATCATGTGTTTCTCATGGATTTGCAGCTAACTCGTTTCTATCGCATGGATTTAAAGCTAACTCGTTTGTTTCGCATGCTGTTGAATCAAAATCATGTATATCACAATTATTTGATGCTAAACCATTTGATTCGCATGGATTTGGAGCTAAGTATTCTACTTCGCATCGATTTGAAGTTAAATCAAGTGCTTCGCTTGGATTTGAAGCTAACTCGTTTGTTTCGCATGCATTTGAAGCTAAATCAAGTGCTTCGTTTGGATTTAAAGCAAACTCGTTTGTTTCGCATGCAGTTCAAGCTATATCACTTATGATCGCAAGTATTTGAAGGTAAATCATTCGTTTCGCATGGAGTTGAAGCTAAGCCTTCTACTTCGCATTGAATTGAAGAAAATCATGTGATTCGCTTGGATTGGAAGCTAACACGTTTGTTTCGCATGCAGTTGAAGCTCAATCATGTATATCACAAGTATTTGAAGCTAAACCATTTGTTTCGCATTGGTTTTGAAGCTAAGCCTTCTACTTCGCATCGATTTGAAGCTAAATCAAGTGCTTCGCATGGATTTAAATCTAACTCGTTTGTTTCGCCTGCATTTGAAGCTAAATCATGTATATCACAAATATTTGAAGCTAATCCATTTGATTCGCATGGATTTGAAGCTAGGCCTTCTACTTCGCATTGATTTGAAGCTAAATCATGTGTATCGCATGGATTTGAAGCTAACTCGTTTGTTTCTCGTTTGTTTCGCATGCAGTTGAAGCTAATTCATGTATATCACTAGTATTTGAAGCTGATACAATTGTTTCGCATGAATATAAAACTAAACCATGTGTTTCGAATGAATTTGAAGCTATACCATTTGTTTCGCATGGATTCGAAGATCAGCCTTCTACTTCGCATTGATTTGAAGCTGAATCATTTGTTTCGCTTGAATTTGAAGCTAACACGTTTGTTTCCCAAGCAGTTGAAGCTAAATCGTGTATATCACATGTATGTGAAGCTAAACCATTCGTTTCGCATGGATTTGAAGATAAGCCTTCAACTTCGCGTTGACTTGATACTAAATCATGTTATTCGCTTGGATTTGGAGCAAGCTCGTTTTTTTCGCATGCATTTCAAGCTATTTCATTTATATCACAAGTATTTGAAGGTACCTCATTTATATCGCATGGATTTGATGCTAAGCCATCTACTTCGCTAGGATTTGAAGCCAACTCCTTTGTTTCGCATGCAGTTGAAGCTAAATCATGTATATCACAAGCATTTGAAGCTAAACCATTTGATTAGCATGGATTGAAGCTAACTCGTTGTTTCGCATGCAGTTGAAGCTAAATCATGCATATCACAAGTGTTTAAAGCTGAACCATTTGTTTCGCATGAATATTAATCTAATCCATGTGTTTCGCAGGAATTTGAATCTAAATCATGTGTTTCGCATGGATTTGAAGCTACTCGTTTGTTTCGCATGCTGTAGCAGCTAAATAATATATATCACAAGTATTTGAAGCTAAACCATTTGTTTCGTGTGTTTCGCTTGGATTTGAAGCTAACTCGCTTGTTTCGCGATGCAGTTGAAGCTGAATCATGAATATCACAAATATTTGAGGGCTGAGCGATTTGTATCTCATGTTTTCGTAGCTAAGCCGTCTACTTCGCATTGATTTGAAGCTAAGTCATGTGTTTCTCATGGATTTGAACTTAACTCTTTTCTGTCGCATGATTTAAAGCTAACTCGTTTGTTTCGCATGCTGTTGAATCAAAATCATGTATATCACAAGTATTTGATGCTAAACCATTTGATTCGCATGGATTTGGAGCTAAGTATTCTACATCGCATCGATTTGAAGTTAAATCAAGTGCTTCGCTTGGATTGAAGCTAACTCGTTTGTTTCGCATGCATTTGAAGCTAAATCAAGTGCTTCGTTTGGATTTAAAGCAAACTCGTTTGTTTCGCATGCAGTTGAAGCTATATCACTTATGATCGCAAGTATTTGAAGGTAAATCATTCGTTTCGCATGGAGTTGAAACTAAGCATTCTACTTCGCATTGATTTGAAGAAAATCATGCGATTCGCTTGGATTTGAAGCTAAATCGCTTGTTTCGCATGCAGTTGAAGCTGAATCATATATAAAACAAGTATTTGAAGCTAAACCCTTAGCTTCGCATGGATTTGAAGCTAATTCTTCTACTACGCATTGATTTGAAGTTAAATTATGTGTTACGCTGGGATTTGAAGCTCACTTGTTTGTTTCGCCTGCATATGAAACTATATCACTTATATCGCTAGTATACGAAGCTAAATATTTTGTGTTGCATGGATTTGATGCTAAGCTTTCTACTTCGCATTGGTTTGAAGCTAAATCATGTGTTTCGCATGGATTTGAAGCTCACTCGTTTGTTTCGCCAGCATTTTAAGCTATATCACCTATATCGCAAGTATTTGAGGCTAAATCATTAGTGTCGAATGGATTTGAGGTAAGCCTTCTACTTCGCATTGATTTGGAGCTAAATCATGTGTTTCGCATGGATTTAAAGCTAACACGTTTGTTTCGCAAGCAGATAAAGCTAAATCATGTATATCACAAGTATTTGAAGCTAAATCATTTGCTTCGCATGGATTAGAAAATCAGCCTTCTATTTCGCATTGATTTGAAGCTAAATCATGAGTATCCCATGGATTTGAAGCTAACTCGTTTGTTTCGCATGGATTTGAAGCTAACTCGTTTGTTTCGCATGCAGTTGAATCAAAATCATGTATATCACAAGTATTTGAAGCTAAGCCTTCTACTTCGCATTGATTTGAAGCTAAATCAAGTGTTTCGTTTGGATTTGAAGAAAACTTGCTTGTTTCGCATGCAGTTGAAGCTATATCACTTAAGCTCGCAAGTAGTTGAAGATAAATCATTCGTTTCGAATGGAGTTGAAGCTAAGCCTTCCACTTCTCTTTGATTTGAAGATAAATCATGTGTTTCGCTTGGATTTCAAGCCAACTCGTTTGTTTCGCATGCAGTTGAAGCTAAATCATGTATATCGCAAGTATTTGAAGGTAAATCATTCGTTTCGCATGGAGTTGAAGCTAAGCCTTCTACTTCGCATTGATTTGAAGAAAATCATGTGATTCGCTTGGATTTGAAGCTAAATCGCTTGTTTCGCATGCAGTTGAAGCTGAATCATATATAAAACAAGTATTTGAAGCTAAACCCTTTGCTTCGCATGGATTTGACTCTAATTCTTTTTCTACGCATTGATTTGAAGTTAAATTATGTGTTACGCTGGGATTTGAAGCTCACTTGTTTGTTTCGCCTGCATTTTAAGCCTTATCACTTATATCGCAAGTATTTGAGGCTAAATCATTAATGTCGCATGGATTTGAAGCTAAGCCTTCTACTTCGCATTGATTTGAAGCTAAATCATGTGTTTCGCATGGATTTGAAGTATAACTCGTTTGTTTCGCCTCCAATTGAAGCTAAATCATGTATATCACAAGTATTTGAAGCTAATCCATTTGATTCGCATGGATTTGAAGCTAGGCCTTCTACTTCGCATTGATTTGAAGCTGAATCATTTGTTTCGCTTGAATTTGAAGCTAACACGTTTGTTCCCAAGCAGTTGAAGCTAAATCGTGTATATCACATGTATGTGAAGCTAAACCATTCGTTTCGCATGGATTTGAAGATAAGCCTTCAACTTCGCGTTGACTTGATACTAAATCATGTTATTCGCTTGGATTTGAAGCAAACTCGTTTTTTCGCATGCTTTTCAAGCTATTTCATTTATGTCACAAGTATTTGAAGGTACCTCATTTATTTCGCATGGATTTGATGCTAAGCCATCTACTTCGCTAGGATTTGAAGCCAACTCCTTTGTTTCGCATGCAGTTGAAGCTAAATCATGTATATCACAAGCATTTGAAGCTAAACCATTGATTAGCATGGATTTGAAGCTAACTCGTTTGTTTCGCATGCAGTTGAAGCTAAATCATGCATATCACAAGTATTTAAAGCTGAACCATTTGTTTCGCATGAATATTAATCTAATCCATGTGTTTCGCAGGAATTGAATCTAAATCATGTGTTTCGCATGGATTTGAAGCTACTCGTTTGTTTCGCATGCTGTAGCAGCTAAATAATGTATATCACAAGTATTTGAAGCTAAACCATTTGTTTCGTGTGTTTCGCTTGGATTTGAAGCTAACTCGCTTGTTTCGCATGCAGTTGAAGCTGAATCATGAATATCACAAATATTTGAGGGCTGAGCGATTTGTATCTCATGTTTTCGAAGCTAAGCCTTCTACTTCGCATTGATTTGAAGAAAATCATGTGATTCGCTTGATTTGAAGCTAAATCGCTTGTTTCGCATGCAGTTGAAGCTGAATCATAAATAAAACAAGTATTTGAAGCTAAACCCTTTGCTTCGCATGGATTGACTCTAATTCTTTTTCTACGCATTGATTTGAAGTTAAATCATGTCTTACGCTTGGATTTGAAGCTAAATCATGTGTTTCGCTTGGATTGAAGCTAACTCGTTTGTTTCGCATGCAGTTAAAGATAAATCATGTATATCACAAGTATTTGAAGCTATACCATTCGTTTCGCATGGATTTGAAGCTAAGCCTTCTGCTTCGCACGAATTTGAATCTAAATCATGTGTTTCGCTTGGTTTTGAACTAACTCGTTTGTTTCGCATGCAGTTGAAGCTAAATCATGTATATCACAAGTATTTGAAGCGAAACCATTCGCTTCGCATGGATTTGAAGCAAAGCCTTCAACTTCGCATTGATTTGAAGATAAATCATGTGTTTCGCTCGGATTTGAAGCTAACACGTTTGTTTCGCATGCAGTTGAAGCTAAAACGTGTACATCACAAGTATCTGAATCTAATCCATCTGTTTCTCAAGAATATGAAGCCATGAAGCTAATCCATGTGATTCGCATGAATTTGAAGCTAAATCATGTGTTTCGAATGGATTTGAAGCTAACTCGTTTGTATCGCCTGCATTTCGTGCTAAATCATGTATGTCACAAGTATTTGAAGCAAAACCATTTGATTCGTATGGTTTCGAATATATGCCTTCTACTTCGCATTGACTTGAAGCTAAATCATGTGTTTCGCATGGATTTGATGCTAAATCATGTGTTTCGCTTCGATTTGAAGCTAACTCGTTTGTTTCGCGTGCAGTTGAATCTATATCACTTATATTCGCAAGTATTTGAAGCCAAATAATCCGCTTCGCATGGATTTGAAGCTAACCCTTCTACTTCGCACTGATTTGAAGCTAAATCATATGTTTCGCTAGGATTTGAAGCTAACTCGTTTGTTTGGCATGCAGTTGTAGCTAAATAATGTATATCACACGTACTTGAAGCTAAACCATTAGATCGCATGGATTTGAAGCTAAGCCTTCTACTGCACATTGATTTGAAACTGAATCACGTGTTTCGCTTGGATTTGAAGCTAACTCGTTTGGTTCGCATGCAGTTGAAGATAAATCATGTATATCACAATCATTTGAAGCTAAACCATACCTTTCGCATGGATTTGAAACTAAGCATTCTACTTCGCATTGATTTGAAGCTGAATCATGTGTTTCGCATGGATTTGTAGCTAACTCGTTGGTTTCGCCTGCATTTCAAACTATATCACTCATATTCGCAAGCATTTGAAGCCCAATCATTCGTTTCGCATGGATTTGAAGCTAAGCCTTCTACTTCGCATTTATTTGATGCTAAATCACGTGTTTCGCATTGATTTGAAGATAACTCGTTTATTAGCATGCAGTTGAATCTATATCACTTATATTCGCAAGTATTTGAAACCAAATCATTCGTTTCGCACGAATTTGAAACTAAGGCTTCTACTTCGCATTGATTTGAAGCTAAACCATGTGTTTCGCTTGGATTTGAAGCTAACTCGTTTGTTTCGCATGCAGTTAAAGATAAATCATGTATATCACAAGTATTTGAAGCTATACCATTCGTTTCGCATGGATTTGAAGCTAAGCCTTCTGCTTCGCATGAATTTGAATCTAAATCATGTGTTTCGCTTGGTTTTGAACTAACTCGTTTGTTCGCATGCAGTTGAAGCTAGATCATGTATATCACAAGTATTTGTAGCGAAACCATTCGCTTCGCATGGATTTGAAGCAAAGCCTTCAACTTCGCATTGATTTGAAGATAAATCATGTGTTTCGCTTGGATTTGAAGCTAACACGTTTGTTTCGCATGCAGTTGAAGCTAAAACATGTACATCACAAGTATCTGAATCTAATCCATATGTTCTCAAGAATATGAAGCCATGAAGCTAATCCATGTGGATTCGCATGAATTTGAAGCTAAATCATGTGTTTCGCATGGATTTGAAGCTAACTCGTTTGTATCGCCTGCATTTGGTGCTAAATCATGGATATCACAAGTATTTGAAGCAAAACCATTTGTTTCGTATGGTTTCGAATATAAGCCTTCTACTTCGCATTGACTTGAAACTAAATCATGTGTTTTGCATGGATTTGAAGCTAACTCGTTTCTTTCGCATGCACTTGAAGCTACATCATGTGTATCACAAGTATGTGAAGCTGAACCATTTTATTCGCATGGATTTGAAGCTAAGCCTTCTACTTCGCATTGATTTGAAGCTAAATCATGTGTTTCGCATGAATATGAAGCCAGCTCGTTGGTTTCGCATGCAGTTGAAGCTAAATCATGTATATCACAAGTATTTGAAGCTAAATTCAAGCTGGTTTGTTTCGCATGGATTAGAAAATCAGCCTTTAATTTCGCACTGATTCGAAGCTAAATCATGCGTTTCGCATGGAATTGAAGCTATCTCGTTTGTTTCGCATGGATTTGAAGCTAACTCGTTTGTTTCGCCTGCATTTGAAGCTGAATCATGTATATCGCTAATATTTGAAGCTAATCCATTTGTTTGCATGGATTCGAAGATAAACCTTCTACTTCGTATTGATTTTAAATTAGATCATGTGTTTCGCATGGATTTAAAGATAACTCGTTTGTTTCGCATGCAGTTGAATGTAAATCATGTGTATCACAAGTATTTGAAGCTAAACCATTTGTTTCGCATGGTTTCGAAAATCAGCCTTCTATTTCGCATTGATTTGAAGCGAAATCATGAGTTTCGCCTGGATTTGAAGCTAACTCGTTTGTTTCGCATGGATTTGAAGCTAATTCGTTTGTTTCACATGCAGTTGAAGCATAATCATGTATATCACAAGTATTTGAAGCTAAACCATTTGATTCGCATGGATTTGAAGCTCAGCCTTCTACTTCGCATTGATTTGAAGCTAAATCATGTCTTACGCTTGGATTTGAAGCTCACACCTTTGTTTCTCCTGCATTTGAAGCTATATCAATTACATCGCAAGTATTTGATGCTAAATCATTTGTGTCGCATAGATTTGATGCTAAGCCTTCTACTTCGCATTGATTTGGAGCTAAATCGTGCGTTTCGCATGGATTTAAAGCTAACACGTTTGTTTCGCATGCAGTTGAAGCTAAATCATGTATATCACAAGTATTTGAAGCTAAACTGTTTGTTTCGCATGGATTCGAATATCAGGCTTCAATTTCGCACTGATTCGAAGCTAAATCATGCGTTTAGCATGGAATTGATGCTATCTCGTTTGTTTCGCATGGATTTGAAGCTAATTCGTTTGATTCGCATGCAGTTGAATCAAAATCATGTATATCACAAGTATTTGATGCTAAACCATTTGATTCGCATGATTTGGAGCTAAGCCTTCTACTTCGCATCGATTTGAAGCTAAATCAAGTGTTTCGCTTGGATTTGAAGATAACTCGTTTGTTTCGCATGCAGTTGAATCTAAATCATGTGTATCACAAGTATTTGAAGCTAAACCATTTGTTTCGCATGGTTTCGAAAATCAGCCTTCTATTTCGCATTGATTGAAGCGAAATCATGAGTTTCGCCTGGATTTGAAGCTAACTCGTTTGTTTCGCATGGATTTGAAGCTAATTCGTTTGTTTCACATGCAGTTGAAGCATAATCATGTATATCACAAGTATTTGAAGCTAAACCATTTGATTCGCATGGATTTGAAGCTCAGCCTTCTACTTCGCATTGATTTGAAGCTAAATCATGTCTTACGCTTGGATTTGAAGCTCACACCTTTGTTTCTCCTGCATTTGAAGCTATATCAATTACATCGCAAGTATTTGATGCTAAATCATTTGTGTCGCATAGATTTGATGCTAAGCCTTCTACTTCGCATTGATTTGGAGCTAAATCGTGCGTTTCGCATGATTTAAAGCTAACACGTTTGTTTCGCATGCAGTTGAAGCTAAATCATGTATATCACAAGTATTTGAAGCTAAACTGTTTGTTTCGCATGGATTCGAATATCAGGCTTCAATTTCGCACTGATTCGAAGCTAAATCATGCGTTTAGCATGGAATTGATGCTATCTCGTTTGTTTCGCATGGATGTGAAGCTAATTCGTTTGATTCGCATGCAGTTGAATCAAAATCATGTATATCACAAGTATTTGATGCTAAACCATTTGATTCGCATGGATTTGGAGCTAAGCCTTCTACTTCGCATCGATTTGAAGCTAAATCAAGTGTTTCGCTTGGATTTGAAGTTAACTCGTTGGTTTCGCATGCAGTTGAAGCTATATCATGTATATCACAAGTATTTGAAGCTAAACCATTTGATTCTCATGGATTTGGAGCTAAGCCTTCTACTTCGCATTAATTTGGAGCTAAATCATGTGTTTAGTATGGATTTAAAGCTAACACGTTTGTTTCGCATGCAGTTGAATCTAAATCATGTATATCACGAGTATTTGAAGCTAAATCATTCGTTTCGCGTGGATTCGAAAATCAGCCTTCTATTTCGCATTGATTTGAACCTAAATCATGTATTCGCTTGGATTTGAAGCCAACTCGTTTGTTTCGCCTGCAGTTGAAGCTAAATCATGTATATCACAATTATTTGAAGCTGAACCATTTGTTTCGCATGGATTTGAAGCTAAGCCTTCTACTTCGCATTTATTTGATGCTAAATCACGTGTTTCGCATTGATTTGAAGATAACTCGTTTGTTAGCATGCAGTTGAATCTATATCACTTATATTCGCAAGTATTTGGAGCCAAATAATTCGTTTCGCATGGATTTGAAGCTAAGCCTTCTACTTTGCATGAATTTGAAGCTAAATCATGTGTTTCGATTGGATTTGAAGCTAACTCGTTTGTTTCGCATGCAGTTGCAGCTATAACACTTATATTCGCAAGTATTTGCTGCCAAATCATTCGGTTCGCATGGATTTGAAGCTAAGCCTTCTACTTCGCATTGATTTGAAGCTAAATCACAAGTTTCGCATGGATAAGAAGCTAACTCGTTTCTTTCGCATGGATTTGAAGCTAATTAATTCGTTTCGCATGCAGTTGAAGCAAAATCATGTATATTACAAGTATTTGAAGCTAAACCATTTGATTCTCATGGATTTGGAGCTAAGTCTTCTACTTCGCATTGATTTCGATCGAAATCATTTGTTTCGCATGGATTTAAAGCTATCACGTTTGATTCGCATGCTGTTGAAGCTAAATCTAGTATATCACAAGTATTTGAAACTAAACCATTTGTATCGCAAGGATTTGAAGCTAAATAGTGTGTTTTGCTTGGATTTGAAGCTAAATCGTTTGTTTCGCATGCAGTTGAATCTAAATCATGTATATCACAAGTATTTGAAGCTAAACCATTCGTTTCGCATGGATTCGAAGACAAGCCTTCTACTTCGCATTTAATTGAAGCTAAGTCATGTGTTTCGCTTGGTTTTGAAGCCTACTCGTTTGTTTCGCCTTCATTTGGAGCGAAATCATGTATATCACAAGTGTTTGAAGCAAAACCATTTGTTTCGCATGGTTTCGAATATATGCCTTCTACTGCGCATTGATTTGTAGGTAAATCATGTGTTTCGCAAGGATTTGCAACTAACTCGTTTGTTTCGCATGCATTTGAAGCTATATCACTTCTATCCGCAAGTATTTGAAACTTAATCATTCCCATCGCATGTATTTGAAGCTAAGCCTTCAACTTCGCATTGATTTGAAGCTAAATCATGTGTTTCGCTCGGATTTCAAGATAACTCGTTTGTTTCGCATGCAGCTGAAGCTAAATCATGTATACCACAAGTATTTGGACCTAAAATATTTGTTTCTCGCGTATGTGAAGCTAAGCCTACCACTACGCATTGATTTGAAACTAAATCATGTATTTCGCTTGGATTTGAATCTAACTCGATTGTTTCGCGTGCGTTTGAAGCTATATCACATATATCGCAATTATCTGAAGATAAATCATTTGTTTCTCATGTATTTGAAGCTAAGCCTTCTACTTCCGCATTGATTGATGCTAAATCATGTGTATCGCATGGATTTGAAGTTAACTCGTTTGTTTAGCCTGCATTTGGAGACAAATCATGTATATCACAAGTATTTGAAGCTAAACCATTTGATTCGCATGGATTTGGAGCTAAGCATTCTACTTCGCATTGATTTGGAGCAAAATCATGTGTTTCGCATGGATTTATAGCTAACAGGTTTGTTTTTCATGCAGTTGAAGCTAAATCATGTATATCACAAGTATTTGAAGCTAAACCATTTGTTTCGTATGGATTCGAAAATCAGCCTTCTATTTCGCAATGATTTGAAGCAAAATCATGAGTTTCGCATGGATTTGAAGACAAGCCTTCTACTTCGCATTTAATTGAAGCTAAGTCATGGTGTTTCGCTTGGTTTTGAAGCCTACTCGTTTGTTTCGCCTTCATTTGGAGCGAAATCATGTATATCACAAGTGTTTGAAGCAAAACCATTTGTTTCGCATGGTTTCGAATATATGCCTTCTACTGCGCATTGATTTGTAGGTAAATCATGTGTTTCGCAAGGATTTGCAACTAACTCGTTTGTTTCGCATGCATTTGAAGCTATATCACTTCTATCCGCAAGTATTTGAAACTTAATCATTCCCATCGCATGTATTTGAAGCTAAGCCTTCAACTTCGCATTGATTTGAAGCTAAATCATGTGCTTCGCTCGGATTTCAAGATAACTCGTTTGTTTCGCATGCAGCTGAAGCTAAATCATGTATACCACAAGTATTTGGACCTAAAATATTTGTTTCTCGCGTATGTGAAGCTAAGCCTACCACTACGCATTGATTTGAAACTAAATCATGTATTTCGCTTGGATTTGAATCTAACTCGATTGTTTCGCGTGCGTTTGAAGCTATATCACATATATCGCAATTATCTGAAGATAAATCATTTGTTTCTCATGTATTTGAAGCTAAGCCTTCTACTTCGCATTGAATTGAAGCTAAATCATGTGTTTCGCATGGATTTGAACCTCGCTCGTTTTTTTGGCATGCACTTGAATCTAAATCATGTATATCACAAGTATTTGAAGCTAAACCATTTGTATCGCAAGGATTTGAAGCTAAATCATGTGTTTCGCTTGGATTTGAAGCTAAATCGTTTGTTTCGCATGCAGGTTGAAGCTAAATCATGTATATCACAAGTATTTGAAGCTAAACCATTTGTTTCGCATGCATTTGAAGCTAAGCCTTCCACGTCGCATTGATTTGAATCTAAATCATGTGATTCGCTTGGTTTTGATGCTAACTCGTATGCTTCGCATGCAGTTGAAGCTAAATCATGTATATCACAAGTATTCGAAGCTAAAACCATTTGTATCGCATGGATTTGAAGCTAAGCCTTCTAGTGCGCATTGATTCGAAGCTAAATCATGTGTTTTGCATGGATTTGAAGCTAACTCGATTGTTTCGCCTTCCATCTACTTCGCATTGATTTGAAGTTTGGATTTGAAGCTAACTCGTGTGTTTCGCAATGCAGTTTATGCTAAATCATGTATAAAACAAGTAGTTGAAGCTAAACCATTTATTTCGCATGCATTTGAAGCTAAGTCTTCTACTCTGCATGAAATTGAAGCTAAATTATGTGTTACGCATGGATTTCAAGATAACTCGTTTGTTTCGCATGCAGTTGAAGCTAAATCATGTATATCACAAGTATTTGAAGCTAAACCATTCGTTTCGCATGGATTTTAGGCTAAGCCTTCTACTTCGCATTGATTTGAAGCTAAATCATGTGTTTCGCTGGGATTTGAAGCTAACTCGTTTGTATCGCATGCAGTTGAAACTAATTCATGTTTATCACAAGTATCTGAATCTAAACCATCTGTTTCGCAAGAATATAGAAGCTATGAAGCTAAACCATGTGATTGGTATGAATTTGAAGCTAAATCATGTGTTTGGCATGGATGTGAAGCTAACTCGTTTGTTTCGGCTGCATTTAAAGCTAAATCATGTATAACACAAGTATTTGAAGCTAAATATTTGTTTTGGATGGATTTGAATATTAGCCTTCTACTTCGCATTGATTTGATGCTAAATCATGTGTATCGCATGGATTTGAAGTTAACTCGTTTGTTTAGCCTGCATTTGGAGACAAATCATGTATATCACAAGTATTTGAAGCTAAACCATTTGTTTCGCATGCATTTGAAGCTAAGCCTTCCACGTCGCATTGATTTGAATCTAAATCATGTGATTCGCTTGGTTTTGATGCTAACTCGTATGCTTCGCATGCAGTTGAAGCTAAATCATGTATATCACAAGTATTCGAAGCTAAACCATTTGTATCGCATGGATTTGAAGCTAAGCCTTCTAGTGCGCATTGATTCGAAGCTAAATCATGTGTTTTGCATGGATTTGAAGCTAACTCGATTGTTTCGCCTTCCTTCTACCTTCGCATTGATTTGAAGTTTGGATTTGAAGCTAACTCGTTTGTTTCGCAATGCAGTTTATGCTAAATCATGTATAAAACAAGTAGTTGAAGCTAAACCATTTATTTCGCATGCATTTGAAGCTAAGTCTTCTACTCTGCATGAAATTGAAGCTAAATTATGTGTTACGCATGGATTTCAAGATAACTCGTTTGTTTCGCATGCAGTTGAAGCTAAATCATGTATATCACAAGTATTTGAAGCTAAACCATTCGTTTCGCATGGATTTTAGGCTAAGCCTTCTACTTCGCATTGATTTGAAGCTAAATCATGTGTTTCGCTGGGATTTGAAGCTAACTCGTTTGTATCGCATGCAGTTGAAACTAATTCATGTTTATCACAAGTATCTGAATCTAAACCATCTGTTTCGCAAGAATATGAAGCTATGAAGCTAAACCATGTGATTGGTATGAATTTGAAGCTAAATCATGTGTTTGGCATGGATGTGAAGCTAACTCGTTTGTTTCGGCTGCATTTAAAGCTAAATCATGTATAACACAAGTATTTGAAGCTAAAATATTTGTTTTGGATGGATTTGAATATTAGCCTTCTACTTCGCATTGATTTGATGCTAAATCATGTGTATCGCATGGATTTGAAGTTAACTCGTTTGTTTAGCCTGCATTTGGAGACAAATCATGTATATCACAAGTATTTGAAGCTAAACCATTTGATTCGCATGGATTTGAATCTAAGCCTTCTACTTCGCATTGATTTGAAGCTAAATCGTGTGTTTCGCATGGATTTGTAGTTAACTCGTTTGTTTCGCCTACATTTGAAGCTATATCACTTATATTCGCAAGTATTTGAAGCTCAATCATTCGTTTCGCATGGATTCGAAGACAAGCCTTCAACTTCGCATTGATTTGAATCTAAATCATGTGATTCGCTTGGATTTGAAGCTAACTCGTTGGTTTCGCCTGCATTTGAAACTATATCACTCATATTCGCAAGCATTTGAAGCCCAATCATTCGTTTCGCATGGATTTGAAGCTAAGCCTTCTACTTTGCACTGATTTGAAGCTAAATCATGTGTTTCGCTAGGATTTGAAGCTAACACGTTTGTTTCGCATGCAGATGAAGCTAAATCATGTATATCACAAGTATTTGAAGATAAATCATTTGATTCGCATGGATTAGAATCTATGTCTTCTTGTTCGCATGGATATGTAGCTAAATCATGTGTTTCGCTTGGATTTGAAGCTAACTCGTTTGATTCGCCTGCATTTGAAGCTAAATCATGTATATTGCAAGTATTTGAAGCTCAACCATTTGATTCGCATGAATATTAAGCTAAACCATATGTTTCGCATCAGTATTAAGCTAAACCATTTGTATCGCTTGAATTTGATGCTATATCATGTGTTTCTCTAGGATTTGAAGCTATCTCGTTTGTTTGGCATGCAGTTGTAGCTAAATCATGTATATCACAAGTACTTGAAGCTAAACCATTAGATTCGCATGGATTTGAAGCTAAGCCTTCTACTGCACATTGATTTGAAGCTGAATCATGTTTTTCGCATGGATTTGAAATTAACTCGTTTGTTTGGCATGCAGTTGAAGCTAAGTCATGTATATCACAAGTATTTGAAGCTAAATCATTTGATTCGCATGGATTAGAAACTATGCCTTCTACTTCGCATTGATTTGAAACTGAATCATGTGTTTCGCTTGATTTGAAGCTAACTCGTTCTTTTCGCATGCCGTTGAAGCTAAATCATGTATATCACAAGCATTTGAAGCTAACCATACCTTTCGCATGGATTTGAAACTAAGCATTCTTCTTCGCATTGATTTGAAGCTAAATCATGTGTTTCGCATTGATTTGAAGCTGAATCACGTGTTTCGCTTGAATTTGAAGTTAACACGTTTGTTTCGCATGCAGTTGAAGCTAAATCATGTATATCGTAGGTATTTGAAGCTAAACATTTGATTCGCATGGATTTGAAGCTAAGCCTTCTACTGCACATTGATTTGAAGCTGAATCATGTGTTTCGCATGGATTTGAAAATAACTCGTTGTTTCGCCTGCATTTGAAATAAACATCACTCATATTCGCAAGCATTTGAAGATCAATCATTCGTTTCGCATGATTTGAAGCTAAGCCTTCTACTGCACATTGATTTGAAGCTGAATCATGTGTTTTCGCATGGATTTGAAACTAACTCGTTTGTTTCGCCTGCATTTGAAATAAATATCACTAATATCGCAAGGATTTGAAGATCAATCATTCGTTTCGCATGGATTTGAAGCTAAGCCTTCTACTTCGCACTGATTTGAAGCTAAGTCATGTGTTTCGCTAGAATTTGAAGCTAACTCGTTTGTTTGGCATGCAGTTGAATCTAAATCATGTATATCACAAGTATTTGAAGCTAAACCATTTGTTTCGCATGGATTCGAAAGATAAGACTTCTACTTCTCCTTGATTTGCAGCTAAATTATGTGTTTTGTATGGATTTGAAGCTAACTCGTTTGTTTGGCATGCAGTTGAATCTAAATCATGTATATCACAAGTATTTGAAGCTAAAACATTTGATTCGCATGGATTTGGAACTATGCCTTCTGCTTCGCATTGATTTGAAGCTAAATCACGAGTATCGCATGGATTTGAAGCTAACTTGTTTGTCTCGCATGGATTTGAAGCTAACTCATTTGTTTCGCATGCAGTTGAAGCAAAATCATGTATATCACAAGTAATTGAAGCTAAACCATTTGATTCGCATGGATTTGGAGCTAAGCATTCTACTTCGCATTGATTTGGAGCAAAAATCATGTGTTTCGCATGGATTTATAGCTAACAGGTTTGTTTTTCATGCAGTTGAAGCTAAATCATGTATATCACAAGTATTTGAAGCTAAACCATTTGTTTCGTATGGATTCGAAAATCAGCCTTCTATTTCGCAATGATTTGAAGCTAAATCATGTGTTTCTCATGGATTTGAAGCTAACTCGATTCGGTCGCATGGATTTAAAGCTAACTGGTTTGTTTCGCATGCTGTTGAAGCTAAATCTAGTATATCACAAGTATTTGAAGCTAAACCCTTTGTTTCGCATGGATCCGAAAATCAGCCTCCTATTTCGCATTGATTTGAAGCAAAATCATGAGTTTCGCATGGATTTGAAGCTAACTCGTTTGTTTCGCATGGATTTGAAGCTAACTCGTTTGTTTCGCATGCATTTGAATCAAAATCATGTATATCACAAGTATTTGAAACTAAACCATTTGTTCCGCATGGATTCGAAGATCAGCCTTCCACTTCGCATTGATTTGAAGCAAAATCATGAGTTTCGCATGGATTTGAAGCTAACTCGTTTGTTTCGCATGGATTTGAAGCTAACTCGTTTGTTTCGCATGCATTTGAATCAAAATCATGTATATCACAAGTATTTGAAACTAAACCATTTGATTCGCATGGTTTTGAAGCTAGGCCTTCTACTTCGCATTAATTTGAAGCTTAATCATGTGTATCGCATGGATTTGAATCTAACTCGTTTGTTTCGCATGCAGTTGAAGCTAATTCATGTGTATCACTAGTATTTGAAGCTGATACAATTGTTTCGCATGAATATAAAACTAAACCATGTGTTTCGAATGCATTTGAAGCTAAATCATGTGTATCGCATGGATTTGAAGTTAACTCGTTTGTTTAGCCTGCATTTGGAGACAAATCATGTATATCACAAGTATTTGAAGCTAAACCATTTGATTCGCATGGATTTGAAACTAAGCCTTCTACTTCGCATTGATTTGAAGCTAAATCGTTTGTTTCGCATGGATTTGTAGTTAACTCGTTTGTTTCGCCTACATTTGAAGCTATATCACTTATATTCGCAAGTATTTGTAGCTCAATCATTCGTTTCGCATGGATTCGAAGACAAGCCTTCAACTTCGCATTGATTTGAATCTAAATCATGTGATTTGCTTGGATTTGAAGCTAACTCGTTTTTTTGGCATGCACTTGAAGCTAAATCATGTATATCACAAGTATTTGAAGCTAAACCATTCGTTTCGCATGGATTTTAGGCTAAGCCTTCTACTTCGCATTGATTTGAAGCTAAATCATGTGTTTCGCTGGGATTTGAAGCTAACTCGTTTGTATCGCATGCAGTTGAAACTAATTCATGTTTATCACAAGTATCTGAATCTAAACCATCTGTTTCGCAAGAATATGAAGCTATGAAGCTAAACCATGTGATTGGTATGAATTTGAAGCTAAATCATGTGTTTGGCATGGATGTGAAGCTAACTCGTTTGTTTCGGCTGCATTTAAAGCTAAATCATGTATAACACAAGTATTTGAAGCTAAAATATTTGTTTTGGATGGATTTGAATATTAGCCTTCTACTTCGCATTGATTTGATGCTAAATCATGTGTATCGCATGGATTTGAAGTTAACTCGTTTGTTTAGCCTGCATTTGGAGACAAATCATGTATATCACAAGTATTTGAAGCTAAACCATTTGATTCGCATGGATTTGAATCTAAGCCTTCTACTTCGCATTGATTTGAAGCTAAATCGTGTGTTTCGCATGGATTTGTAGTTAACTCTTTTGTTTCGCCTACATTTGAAGCTATATCACTTATATTCGCAAGTATTTGAAGCTCAATCATTCGTTTCGCATGGATTCGAAGACAAGCCTTCAACTTCGCATTGATTTGAATCTAAATCATGTGATTCGCTTGGATTTGAAGCTAACTCGTTGGTTTCGCCTGCATTTGAAACTATATCACTCATATTCGCAAGCATTTGAAGCCCAATCATTCGTTTCGCATGGATTTGAAGCTAAGCCTTCTACTTTGCACTGATTTGAAGCTAAATCATGTGTTTCGCTAGGATTTGAAGCTAACACGTTTGTTTCGCATGCAGATGAAGCTAAATCATGTATATCACAAGTATTTGAAGATAAATCATTTGATTCGCATGGATTAGAATCTATGTCTTCTTGTTCGCATGGATATGTAGCTAAATCATGTGTTTCGCTTGGATTTGAAGCTAACTCGTTTGATTCGCCTGCATTTGAAGCTAAATCATGTATATTGCAAGTATTTGAAGCTCAACCATTTGATTCGCATGAATATTAAGCTAAACCATATGTTTCGCATCAGTATTAAGCTAAACCATATGTTTCGCATCAGTATTAAGCTAAACCATTTGTATCGCTTGAATTTGATGCTATATCATGTGTTTCTCTAGGATTTGAAGCTATCTCGTTTGTTTGGCATGCAGTTGTAGCTAAATCATGTATATCACAAGTACTTGAAGCTAAACCATTAGATTCGCATGGATTTGAAGCTAAGCCTTCTACTGCACATTGATTTGAAGCTGAATCATGTTTTTCGCATGGATTTGAAATTAACTCGTTTGTTTGGCATGCAGTTGAAGCTAAGTCATGTATATCACAAGTATTTGAAGCTAAATCATTTGATTCGCATGGATTAGAAACTATGCCTTCTACTTCGCATTGATTTGAAACTGAATCATGTGTTTCGCTTGGATTTGAAGCTAACTCGTTCTTTTCGCATGCCGTTGAAGCTAAATCATGTATATCACAAGCATTTGAAGCTAAACCATACCTTTCGCATGGATTTGAAACTAAGCATTCTTCTTCGCATTGATTTGAAGCTAAATCATGTGTTTCGCATTGATTTGAAGCTGAATCACGTGTTTCGCTTGAATTTGAAGTTAACACGTTTGTTTCGCATGCAGTTGAAGCTAAATCATGTATATCGTAGGTATTTGAAGCTAAACCATTTGATTCGCATGGATTTGAAGCTAAGCCTTCTACTGCACATTGATTTGAAGCTGAATCATGTGTTTCGCATGGATTTGAAAATAACTCGTTTGTTTCGCCTGCATTTGAAATAAACATCACTCATATTCGCAAGCATTTGAAGATCAATCATTCGTTTCGCATGGATTTGAAGCTAAGCCTTCTACTGCACATTGATTTGAAGCTGAATCATGTGTTTCGCATGGATTTGAAACTAACTCGTTTGTTTCGCCTGCATTTGAAATAAATATCACTAATATTCGCAAGCATTTGAAGATCAATCATTCGTTTCGCATGGATTTGAAGCTAAGCCTTCTACTTCGCACTGATTTGAAGCTAAGTCATGTGTTTCGCTAGAATTTGAAGCTAACTCGTTTGTTTGGCATGCAGTTGAATCTAAATCATGTATATCACAAGTATTTGAAGCTAAACCATTTGTTTCGCATGGATTCGAAAGATAAGACTTCTACTTCTCCTTGATTTGCAGCTAAATTATGTGTTTTGTATGGATTTGAAGCTAACTCGTTTGTTTGGCATGCAGTTGAATCTAAATCATGTATATCACAAGTATTTGAAGCTAAAACATTTGATTCGCATGGATTTGGAACTATGCCTTCTGCTTCGCATTGATTTGAAGCTAAATCACGAGTATCGCATGGATTTGAAGCTAACTTGTTTGTCTCGCATGGATTTGAAGCTAACTCATTTGTTTCGCATGCAGTTGAAGCAAAATCATGTATATCACAAGTAATTGAAGCTAAACCATTTGATTCGCATGGATTTGGAGCTAAGCATTCTACTTCGCATTGATTTGGAGCAAAATCATGTGTTTCGCATGGATTTATAGCTAACAGGTTTGTTTTTCATGCAGTTGAAGCTAAATCATGTATATCACAAGTATTTGAAGCTAAACCATTTGTTTCGTATGGATTCGAAAATCAGCCTTCTATTTCGCAATGATTTGAAGCTAAATCATGTGTTTCTCATGGATTTGAAGCTAACTCGATTCGGTCGCATGGATTTAAAGCTAACTGGTTTGTTTCGCATGCTGTTGAAGCTAAATCTAGTATATCACAAGTATTTGAAGCTAAACCCTTTGTTTCGCATGGATCCGAAAATCAGCCTCCTATTTCGCATTGATTTGAAGCAAAATCATGAGTTTCGCATGGATTTGAAGCTAACTCGTTTGTTTCGCATGGATTTGAAGCTAACTCGTTTGTTTCGCATGCATTTGAATCAAAATCATGTATATCACAAGTATTTGAAACTAAACCATTTGTTCCGCATGGATTCGAAGATCAGCCTTCCACTTCGCATTGATTTGAAGCAAAATCATGAGTTTCGCATGGATTTGAAGCTAACTCGTTTGTTTCGCATGGATTTGAAGCTAACTCGTTTGTTTCGCATGCATTTGAATCAAAATCATGTATATCACAAGTATTTGAAACTAAACCATTTGATTCGCATGGTTTTGAAGCTAGGCCTTCTACTTCGCATTAATTTGAAGCTTAATCATGTGTATCGCATGGATTTGAATCTAACTCGTTTGTTTCGCATGCAGTTGAAGCTAATTCATGTGTATCACTAGTATTTGAAGCTGATACAATTGTTTCGCATGAATATAAAACTAAACCATGTGTTTCGAATGCATTTGAAGCTAAATCATGTGTATCGCATGGATTTGAAGTTAACTCGTTTGTTTAGCCTGCATTTGGAGACAAATCATGTATATCACAAGTATTTGAAGCTAAACCATTTGATTCGCATGGATTTGAAACTAAGCCTTCTACTTCGCATTGATTTGAAGCTAAATCGTTTGTTTCGCATGGATTTGTAGTTAACTCGTTTGTTTCGCCTACATTTGAAGCTATATCACTTATATTCGCAAGTATTTGTAGCTCAATCATTCGTTTCGCATGGATTCGAAGACAAGCCTTCAACTTCGCATTGATTTGAATCTAAATCATGTGATTTGCTTGGATTTGAAGCTAACTCGTTTTTTTGGCATGCACTTGAAGCTAAATCATGTATATCACAAGTATTTGAAGCTAAACCATTTGTTTCGCATGCATTTGAAGCTAAGCCTTCCACGTCGCATTGATTTGAATCTAAATCATGTGATTCGCTTGGTTTTGATGCTAACTCGTATGCTTCGCATGCAGTTGAAGCTAAATCATGTATATCACAAGTATTCGAAGCTAAACGATTTGTATCGCATGGATTTGAAGCTAAGCCTTCTAGTGCGCATTGATATGTAGCTAAATCATGTGTTTCGCTTGGATTTGAAGCTAACTCGTTTGATTCGCCTGCATTTGAAGCTAAATCATGTATATTGCAAGTATTTGAAGCTCAACCATTTGATTCGCATGAATATTAAGCTAAACCATATGTTTCGCATGAGTATTAAGATAACCATTTGTATCGCTTGAATTTGATGCTATATCATGTGTTTCTCTAGGATTTGAAGCTATCTCGTTTGTTTGGCATGCAGTTGTAGCTAATTCATGTATATCACAAGTACTTGAAGCTAAACCATTAGATTCGCATGGATTTGAAGCTAAGCCTTCTACTGCACATTGATTTGAAGCTGAATCATGTTTTTCGCATGGATTTGAAATTAACTCGTTTGTTTGGCATGCAGTTGAAGCAAAGTCATGTATATCACAAGTATTTGAAGCTAAATCATTTGATTCGCATGGATTAGAAACTATGCCTTCTACTTCGCATTGATTTGAAACTGAATCATGTGTTTCGCTTGGATTTGAAGCTAACTCGTTCGTTTCGCATGCCGTTGAAGCTAAATCATGTATATCACAAGCATTTGAAGCTAAACCATACCTTTCGCATGGATTTGAAACTAAGCATTCTTCTTCGCATTGATTTGAAGCTAAATCATGTGTTTCGCATTGATTTGAAGCTGAATCATGTGTTTCGCTTGAATTTGAAGTTAACACGTTTGTTTCGCATGCAGTTGAAGCTAAATCATGTATATCGTAGGTATTTGAAGCTAAACCATTTGATTCGCATGGATTTGAAGCTAAGCCTTCTACTGCACATTGATTTGAAGCTGAATCATGTGTTTCGCATGGATTTGAAACTAACTCGTTTGTTTCGCCTGCATTTGAAATAAATATCACTCATATTCGCAAGCATTTGAAGATCAATCATTCGTTTCGCATGGATTTGAAGCTAAGCCTTCTACTTCGCTCTGATTTGAAGCTAAGTCATGTGTTTCGCTAGAATTTGAAGCTAACTCGTTTGTTTGGCATGCAGTTGAATCTAAATCATGTATATCACAAGTATTTGAAGCTAAACCATTTGTTTCGCATGGATTCGAAAGATAAGACTTCTACTTCTCCTTGATTTGCAGCTAAATTATGTGTTTTGTATGGATTTGAAGCTAACACGTTTGTTTGGCATGCAGTTGAATCTAAATCATGTATATCACAAGTATTTGAAGCTAAAACATTTGATTCGCATGGATTTGGAACTATGCCTTCTGCTTCGCATTGATTTGGAGCTAAATCATGTGTTTCGCATGGATTTATAGCTAACACTTTTGTTTCGCATGCAGTAGAAGCTAAATCATATATATCAAAAGTATTTGAAGTTAAACCATTTGTTTCGTATGGATTCGAAGATCAGCCTTCTATTTCGCAATGATTTGAAGCTAAATCATGTGTTTCTCATGGATTTGAAGCTAACTCGTTTCTATCGCATTGATTTAAATCTAACTCGTTTGTTTCGCATGCTGTTGAAGCTAAATCTAGTATATCACGAGTATTTGAAGCTAACCCATTTGTTTCGCATGGATTCGAAAATCAGCCTTCTATTTCGCATTGATTTGAAGCTAAATCACGAGTATCGCATGGATTTGAAGCTAACTTGTTTGTCTCGCATGGATTTGAAGCTAACTCATTTGTTTCGCATGCAGTTGAAGCAAAATCATGAATATCACAAGTAATTGAAGCTATACCATTTGATTCGCATGGATTTGGAGCTAAGCATTCTACTTCGCATTGATTTGGAGCAAAATCATGTGTTTCGCATGGATTTATAGCTAACAGGTTTGTTTTTCATGCAGTTGAAGCTAAATCATGTATATCACAAGTATTTGAAGCTAAAGCATTTGTTTCGTATGGATTCGAAAATCAGCCTTCTATTTCGCAATGATTTGAAGCTAAATCATGTGTTTCTCATGGATTTGAAGCTAACTCGATTCGATCGCATGGATTTAAAGCTAACTGGTTTGTTTCGCATGCTGTTGAAGCTAAATCTAGTATATCACAAGTATTTGAAGCTAAACCCTTTGTTTCGCATGGATCCGAAAATCAGCCTCCTATTTCGCATTGATTTGAAGCTAAATCACGAGTTTCGCATGGATAAGAAGCTAACTCGTTTCTTTCGCATGGATTTGAAGCTAATTAATTTGTTTCGCATGCAGTTGAAGCAAAATCATGTATATTACAAGTATTTGAAGCTAAACCATTTGATTCTCATGGATTTGGAGCTAAGTCTTCTACTTCGCATTGATTTCGATCGAAATCATTTGTTTCGCATGGATTTAAAGCTATCACGTTTGATTCGCATGCTGTTGAAGCTAAATCTAGTATATCACAAGTATTTGAAGCTAAACCATTTGTATCGCAAGGATTTGAAGCTAAATAGTGTGTTTCGCTTGGATTTGAAGCTAAATCGTTTGTTTCGCATGCAGTTGAATCTAAATCATGTATATCACAAGTATTTGAAGCTAAACCATTCGTTTCGCATGGATTCGAAGACAAGCCTTCTACTTCGCATTTAATTGAAGCTAAGTCATGTGTTTCGCTTGGTTTTGAAGCCTACTCGTTTGTTTCGCCTTCATTTGGAGCGAAATCATGTATATCACAAGTGTTTGAAGCAAAACCATTTGTTTCGCATGGTTTCGAATATATGCCTTCTACTGCGCATTGATTTGTAGGTAAATCATGTGTTTCGCAAGGATTTGCAACTAACTCGTTTGTTTCGCATGCATTTGAAGCTATATCACTTCTATCCGCAAGTATTTGAAACTTAATCATTCCCATCGCATGTATTTGAAGCTAAGCCTTCAACTTCGCATTGATTTGAAGCTAAATCATGTGCTTCGCTCGGATTTCAAGATAACTCGATTGTTTCGCATGCAGCTGAAGCTAAATCATGTATACCACAAGTATTTGGACCTAAAATATATGTTTCTCGCGTATGTGAAGCTAAGCCTACCACTACGCATTGATTTGAAACTAAATCATGTATTTCGCTTGGATTTGAATCTAACTCGATTGTTTCGCGTGCGTTTGAAGCTATATCACATATATCGCAATTATCTGAAGATAAATCATTTGTTTCTCATGTATTTTAAGCTAAGCCTTCTACTTCGCATTGAATTGAAGCTAAATCATGTGTTTCGCATGGATTTGAACCTCGCTCGTTTTTTTGGCATGCACTTGAAGCTAAATCATGTATATCACAAGTATTTGAAGCTAAACCATTTGTTTCGCATGCATTTGAAGCTAAGCCTTCCACGTCGCATTGATTTGAATCTAAATCATGTGATTCGCTTGGTTTTGATGCTAACTCGTATGCTTCGCATGCAGTTGAAGCTAAATCATGTATATCACAAGTATTCGAAGCTAAACGATTTGTATCGCATGGATTTGAAGCTAAGCCTTCTAGTGCGCATTGATATGTAGCTAAATCATGTGTTTCGCTTGGATTTGAAGCTAACTCGTTTGATTCGCCTGCATTTGAAGCTAAATCATGTATATTGCAAGTATTTGAAGCTCAACCATTTGATTCGCATGAATATTAAGCTAAACCATATGTTTCGCATGAGTATTAAGCTAAACCATTTGTATCGCTTGAATTTGATGCTATATCATGTGTTTCTCTAGGATTTGAAGCTATCTCGTTTGTTTGGCATGCAGTTGTAGCTAAATCATGTATATCACAAGTACTTGAAGCTAAACCATTAGATTCGCATGGATTTGAAGCTAAGCCTTCTACTGCACATTGATTTGAAGCTGAATCATGTTTTTCGCATGGATTTGAAATTAACTCGTTTGTTTGGCATGCAGTTGAAGCTAAGTCATGTATATCACAAGTATTTGAAGCTAAATCATTTGATTCGCATGGATTAGAAACTATGCCTTCTACTTCGCACTGATTTGAAGCTAAGTCATGTGTTTCGCTAGAATTTGAAGCTAACTCGTTTGTTTGGCATGCAGTTGAATCTAAATCATGTATATCACAAGTATTTGAAGCTAAACCATTTGTTTCGCATGGATTCGAAAGATAAGACTTCTACTTCTCCTTGATTTGCAGCTAAATTATGTGTTTTGTATGGATTTGAAGCTAACTCGTTTGTTTGGCATGCAGTTGAATCTAAATCATGTATATCACAAGTATTTGAAGCTAAAACATTTGATTCGCATGGATTTGGAACTATGCCTTCTGCTTCGCATTGATTTGAAGCTAAATCACGAGTATCGCATGGATTTGAAGCTAACTTGTTTGTCTCGCATGGATTTGAAGCTAACTCATTTGTTTCGCATGCAGTTGAAGCAAAATCATGTATATCACAAGTAATTGAAGCTAAACCATTTGATTCGCATGGATTTGGAGCTAAGCATTCTACTTCGCATTGATTTGGAGCAAAATCATGTGTTTCGCATGGATTTATAGCTAACAGGTTTGTTTTTCATGCAGTTGAAGCTAAATCATGTATATCACAAGTATTTGAAGCTAAACCATTTGTTTCGTATGGATTCGAAAATCAGCCTTCTATTTCGCAATGATTTGAAGCTAAATCATGTGTTTCTCATGGATTTGAAGCTAACTCGATTCGGTCGCATGGATTTAAAGCTAACTGGTTTGTATCGCATGCTGTTGAAGCTAAATCTAGTATATCACAAGTATTTGAAGCTAAACCCTTTGTTTCGCATGGATCCGAAAATCAGCCTCCTATTTCGCATTGATTTGAAGCAAAATCATGAGTTTCGCATGGATTTGAAGCTAACTCGTTTGTTTCGCATGGATTTGAAGCTAACTCGTTTGTTTCGCATGCATTTGAATCAAAATCATGTATATCACAAGTATTTGAAACTAAACCATTTGTTCCGCATGGATTCGAAGATCAGCCTTCCACTTCGCATTGATTTGAAGCAAAATCATGAGTTTCGCATGGATTTGAAGCTAACTCGTTTGTTTCGCATGGATTTGAAGCTAACTCGTTTGTTTCGCATGCATTTGAATCAAAATCATGTATATCACAAGTATTTGAAACTAAACCATTTGATTCGCATGGTTTTGAAGCTAGGCCTTCTACTTCGCATTAATTTGAAGCTTAATCATGTGTATCGCATGGATTTGAATCTAACTCGTTTGTTTCGCATGCAGTTGAAGCTAATTCATGTGTATCACTAGTATTTGAAGCTGATACAATTGTTTCGCATGAATATAAAACTAAACCATGTGTTTCGAATGCATTTGAAGCTAAATCATGTGTATCGCATGGATTTGAAGTTAACTCGTTTGTTTAGCCTGCATTTGGAGACAAATCATGTATATCACAAGTATTTGAAGCTAAACCATTTGATTCGCATGGATTTGAAACTAAGCCTTCTACTTCGCATTGATTTGAAGCTAAATCGTTTGTTTCGCATGGATTTGTAGTTAACTCGTTTGTTTCGCCTACATTTGAAGCTATATCACTTATATTCGCAAGTATTTGTAGCTCAATCATTCGTTTCGCATGGTTTCGAAGACAAGCCTTCAACTTCGCATTGATTTGAATCTAAATCATGTGATTTGCTTGGATTTGAAGCTAACTCGTTTTTTTGGCATGCACTTGAAGCTAAATCATGTATATCACAAGTATTTGAAGCTAAACCATTTGTTTCGCATGCATTTGAAGCTAAGCCTTCCACGTCGCATTGATTTGAATCTAAATCATGTGATTCGCTTGGTTTTGATGCTAACTCGTATGCTTCGCATGCAGTTGAAGCTAAATCATGTATATCACAAGTATTCGAAGCTAAACGATTTGTATCGCATGGATTTGAAGCTAAGCCTTCTAGTGCGCATTGATATGTAGCTAAATCATGTGTTTCGCTTGGATTTGAAGCTAACTCGTTTGATTCGCCTGCATTTGAAGCTAAATCATGTATATTGCAAGTATTTGAAGCTCAACCATTTGATTCGCATGAATATTAAGCTAAACCATATGTTTCGCATGAGTATTAAGCTAAACCATTTGTATCGCTTGAATTTGATGCTATATCATGTGTTTCTCTAGGATTTGAAGCTATCTCGTTTGTTTGGCATGCAGTTGTAGCTAAATCATGTATATCACAAGTACTTGAAGCTAAACCATTAGATTCGCATGGATTTGAAGCTAAGCCTTCTACTGCACATTGATTTGAAGCTGAATCATGTTTTTCGCATGGATTTGAAATTAACTCGTTTGTTTGGCATGCAGTTGAAGCTAAGTCATGTATATCACAAGTATTTGAAGCTAAATCATTTGATTCGCATGGATTAGAAACTATGCCTTCTACTTCGCACTGATTTGAAGCTAAGTCATGTGTTTCGCTAGAATTTGAAGCTAACTCGTTTGTTTGGCATGCAGTTGAATCTAAATCATGTATATCACAAGTATTTGAAGCTAAACCATTTGTTTCGCATGGATTCGAAAGATAAGACTTCTACTTCTCCTTGATTTGCAGCTAAATTATGTGTTTTGTATGGATTTGAAGCTAACTCGTTTGTTTGGCATGCAGTTGAATCTAAATCATGTATATCACAAGTAATTGAAGCTAAACCATTTGATTCGCATGGATTTGGAGCTAAGCATTCTACTTCGCATTGATTTGGAGCAAAATCATGTGTTTCGCATGGATTTATAGCTAACAGGTTTGTTTTTCATGCAGTTGAAGCTAAATCATGTATATCACAAGTATTTGAAGCTAAACCATTTGTTTCGTATGGATTCGAAAATCAGCCTTCTATTTCGCAATGATTTGAAGCTAAATCATGTGTTTCTCATGGATTTGAAGCTAACTCGATTCGGTCGCATGGATTTAAAGCTAACTGGTTTGTTTCGCATGCTGTTGAAGCTAAATCTAGTATATCACAAGTATTTGAAGCTAAACCCTTTGTTTCGCATGGATCCGAAAATCAGCCTCCTATTTCGCATTGATTTGAAGCAAAATCATGAGTTTCGCATGGATTTGAAGCTAACTCGTTTGTTTCGCATGGATTTGAAGCTAACTCGTTTGTTTCGCATGCATTTGAATCAAAATCATGTATATCACAAGTATTTGAAACTAAACCATTTGTTCCGCATGGATTCGAAGATCAGCCTCCCACTTCGCATTGATTTGAAGCAAAATCATGAGTTTCGCATGGATTTGAAGCTAACTCGTTTGTTTCGCATGGATTTGAAGCTAACTCGTTTGTTTCGCATGCATTTGAATCAAAATCATGTATATCACAAGTATTTGAAACTAAACCATTTGATTCGCATGGTTTTGAAGCTAGGCCTTCTACTTCGCATTAATTTGAAGCTTAATCATGTGTATCGCATGGATTTGAATCTAACTCGTTTGTTTCGCATGCAGTTGAAGCTAATTCATGTGTATCACTAGTATTTGAAGCTGATACAATTGTTTCGCATGAATATAAAACTAAACCATGTGTTTCGAATGCATTTGAAGCTAAATCATGTGTATCGCATGGATTTGAAGTTAACTCGTTTGTTTAGCCTGCATTTGGAGACAAATCATGTATATCACAAGTATTTGAAGCTAAACCATTTGATTCGCATGGATTTGAAACTAAGCCTTCTACTTCGCATTGATTTGAAGCTAAATCGTTTGTTTCGCATGGATTTGTAGTTAACTCGTTTGTTTCGCCTACATTTGAAGCTATATCACTTATATTCGCAAGTATTTGTAGCTCAATCATTCGTTTCGCATGGTTTCGAAGACAAGCCTTCAACTTCGCATTGATTTGAATCTAAATCATGTGATTTGCTTGGATTTGAAGCTAACTCGTTTTTTTGGCATGCACTTGAAGCTAAATCATGTATATCACAAGTATTTGAAGCTAAACCATTCGTTTCGCATGGATTTTAGGCTAAGCCTTCTACTTCGCATTGATTTGAAGCTAAATCATGTGTTTCGCTGGGATTTGAAGCTAACTCGTTTGTATCGCATGCAGTTGAAACTAATTCATGTTTATCACAAGTATCTGAATCTAAACCATCTGTTTCGCAAGAATATGAAGCTATGAAGCTAAACCATGTGATTGGTATGAATTTGAAGCTAAATCATGTGTTTGGCATGGATGTGAAGCTAACTCGTTTGTTTCGGCTGCATTTAAAGCTAAATCATGTATAACACAAGTATTTGAAGCTAAAATATTTGTTTTGGATGGATTTGAATATTAGCCTTCTACTTCGCATTGATTTGATGCTAAATCATGTGTATCGCATGGATTTGAAGTTAACTCGTTTGTTTAGCCTGCATTTGGAGACAAATCATGTATATCACAAGTATTTGAAGCTAAACCATTTGATTCGCATGGATTTGAATCTAAGCCTTCTACTTCGCATTGATTTGAAGCTAAATCGTGTGTTTCGCATGGATTTGTAGTTAACTCGTTTGTTTCGCCTACATTTGAAGCTATATCACTTATATTCGCAAGTATTTGAAGCTCAATCATTCGTTTCGCATGGATTCGAAGACAAGCCTTCAACTTCGCATTGATTTGAATCTAAATCATGTGATTCGCTTGGATTTGAAGCTAACTCGTTGGTTTCGCCTGCATTTGAAACTATATCACTCATATTCGCAAGCATTTGAAGCCCAATCATTCGTTTCGCATGGATTTGAAGCTAAGCCTTCTACTTTGCACTGATTTGAAGCTAAATCATGTGTTTCGCTAGGATTTGAAGCTAACACGTTTGTTTCGCATGCAGATGAAGCTAAATCATGTATATCACAAGTATTTGAAGATAAATCATTTGATTCGCATGGATTAGAATCTATGTCTTCTTGTTCGCATGGATATGTAGCTAAATCATGTGTTTCGCTTGGATTTGAAGCTAACTCGTTTGATTCGCCTGCATTTGAAGCTAAATCATGTATATTGCAAGTATTTGAAGCTCAACCATTTGATTCGCATGAATATTAAGCTAAACCATATGTTTCGCATCAGTATTAAGCTAAACCATATGTTTCGCATCAGTATTAAGCTAAACCATTTGTATCGCTTGAATTTGATGCTATATCATGTGTTTCTCTAGGATTTGAAGCTATCTCGTTTGTTTGGCATGCAGTTGTAGCTAAATCATGTATATCACAAGTACTTGAAGCTAAACCATTAGATTCGCATGGATTTGAAGCTAAGCCTTCTACTGCACATTGATTTGAAGCTGAATCATGTTTTTCGCATGGATTTGAAATTAACTCGTTTGTTTGGCATGCAGTTGAAGCTAAGTCATGTATATCACAAGTATTTGAAGCTAAATCATTTGATTCGCATGGATTAGAAACTATGCCTTCTACTTCGCATTGATTTGAAACTGAATCATGTGTTTCGCTTGGATTTGAAGCTAACTCGTTCTTTTCGCATGCCGTTGAAGCTAAATCATGTATATCACAAGCATTTGAAGCTAAACCATACCTTTCGCATGGATTTGAAACTAAGCATTCTTCTTCGCATTGATTTGAAGCTAAATCATGTGTTTCGCATTGATTTGAAGCTGAATCACGTGTTTCGCTTGAATTTGAAGTTAACACGTTTGTTTCGCATGCAGTTGAAGCTAAATCATGTATATCGTAGGTATTTGAAGCTAAACCATTTGATTCGCATGGATTTGAAGCTAAGCCTTCTACTGCACATTGATTTGAAGCTGAATCATGTGTTTCGCATGGATTTGAAAATAACTCGTTTGTTTCGCCTGCATTTGAAATAAACATCACTCATATTCGCAAGCATTTGAAGATCAATCATTCGTTTCGCATGGATTTGATGCTAAGCCTTCTACTGCACATTGATTTGAAGCTGAATCATGTGTTTCGCATGGATTTGAAACTAACTCGTTTGTTTCGCCTGCATTTGAAATAAATATCACTAATATTCGCAAGCATTTGAAGATCAATCATTCGTTTCGCATGGATTTGAAGCTAAGCCTTCTACTTCGCACTGATTTGAAGCTAAGTCATGTGTTTCGCTAGAATTTGAAGCTAACTCGTTTGTTTGGCATGCAGTTGAATCTAAATCATGTATATCACAAGTATTTGAAGCTAAACCATTTGTTTCGCATGGATTCGAAAGATAAGACTTCTACTTCTCCTTGATTTGCAGCTAAATTATGTGTTTTGTATGGATTTGAAGCTAACTCGTTTGTTTGGCATGCAGTTGAATCTAAATCATGTATATCACAAGTATTTGAAGCTAAAACATTTGATTCGCATGGATTTGGAACTATGCCTTCTGCTTCGCATTGATTTGAAGCTAAATCACGAGTATCGCATGGATTTGAAGCTAACTTGTTTGTCTCGCATGGATTTGAAGCTAACTCATTTGTTTCGCATGCAGTTGAAGCAAAATCATGTATATCACAAGTAATTGAAGCTAAACCATTTGATTCGCATGGATTTGGAGCTAAGCATTCTACTTCGCATTGATTTGGAGCAAAATCATGTGTTTCGCATGGATTTAAAGCTAACAGGTTTGTTTTTCATGCAGTTGAAGCTAAATCATGTATATCACAAGTATTTGAAGCTAAACCATTTGTTTCGTATGGATTCGAAAATCAGCCTTCTATTTCGCAATGATTTGAAGCTAAATCATGTGTTTCTCATGGATTTGAAGCTAACTCGATTCGGTCGCATGGATTTAAAGCTAACTGGTTTGTTTCGCATGCTGTTGAAGCTAAATCTAGTATATCACAAGTATTTGAAGCTAAACCCTTTGTTTCGCATGGATCCGAAAATCAGCCTCCTATTTCGCATTGATTTGAAGCAAAATCATGAGTTTCGCATGGATTTGAAGCTAACTCGTTTGTTTCGCATGGATTTGAAGCTAACTCGTTTGTTTCGCATGCATTTGAATCAAAATCATGTATATCACAAGTATTTGAAACTAAACCATTTGTTCCGCATGGATTCGAAGATCAGCCTTCCACTTCGCATTGATTTGAAGCAAAATCATGAGTTTCGCATGGATTTGAAGCTAACTCGTTTGTTTCGCATGGATTTGAAGCTAACTCGTTTGTTTCGCATGCATTTGAATCAAAATCATGTATATCACAAGTATTTGAAACTAAACCATTTGATTCGCATGGTTTTGAAGCTAGGCCTTCTACTTCGCATTAATTTGAAGCTTAATCATGTGTATCGCATGGATTTGAATCTAACTCGTTTGTTTCGCATGCAGTTGAAGCTAATTCATGTGTATCACTAGTATTTGAAGCTGATACAATTGTTTCGCATGAATATAAAACTAAACCATGTGTTTCGAATGCATTTGAAGCTAAATCATGTGTATCGCATGGATTTGAAGTTAACTCGTTTGTTTAGCCTGCATTTGGAGACAAATCATGTATATCACAAGTATTTGAAGCTAAACCATTTGATTCGCATGGATTTGAAACTAAGCCTTCTACTTCGCATTGATTTGAAGCTAAATCGTTTGTTTCGCATGGATTTGTAGTTAACTCGTTTGTTTCGCCTACATTTGAAGCTATATCACTTATATTCGCAAGTATTTGTAGCTCAATCATTCGTTTCGCATGGATTCGAAGACAAGCCTTCAACTTCGCATTGATTTGAATCTAAATCATGTGATTTGCTTGGATTTGAAGCTAACTCGTTTTTTTGGCATGCACTTGAAGCTAAATCATGTATATCACAAGTATTTGAAGCTAAACCATTTGTTTCGCATGCATTTGAAGCTAAGCCTTCCACGTCGCATTGATTTGAATCTAAATCATGTGATTCGCTTGGTTTTGATGCTAACTCGTATGCTTCGCATGCAGTTGAAGCTAAATCATGTATATCACAAGTATTCGAAGCTAAACGATTTGTATCGCATGGATTTGAAGCTAAGCCTTCTAGTGCGCATTGATATGTAGCTAAATCATGTGTTTCGCTTGGATTTGAAGCTAACTCGTTTGATTCGCCTGCATTTGAAGCTAAATCATGTATATTGCAAGTATTTGAAGCTCAACCATTTGATTCGCATGAATATTAAGCTAAACCATATGTTTCGCATGAGTATTAAGATAACCATTTGTATCGCTTGAATTTGATGCTATATCATGTGTTTCTCTAGGATTTGAAGCTATCTCGTTTGTTTGGCATGCAGTTGTAGCTAATTCATGTATATCACAAGTACTTGAAGCTAAACCATTAGATTCGCATGGATTTGAAGCTAAGCCTTCTACTGCACATTGATTTGAAGCTGAATCATGTTTTTCGCATGGATTTGAAATTAACTCGTTTGTTTGGCATGCAGTTGAAGCTAAGTCATGTATATCACAAGTATTTGAAGCTAAATCATTTGATTCGCATGGATTAGAAACTATGCCTTCTACTTCGCATTGATTTGAAACTGAATCATGTGTTTCGCTTGGATTTGAAGCTAACTCGTTCGTTTC
This sequence comes from Megalopta genalis, assembly GCF_051020955.1. NCBI lineage: Eukaryota > Metazoa > Arthropoda > Insecta > Hymenoptera > Halictidae > Megalopta > Megalopta genalis. The sequence goes on along the minus strand of NW_027476976.1, from coordinate 74,931 downwards.
GCATGCCGTTGAAGCTAAATCATGTATATCACAAGCATTTGAAGCTAAACCATACCTTTCGCATGGATTTGAAACTAAGCATTCTTCTTCGCATTGATTTGAAGCTAAATCATGTGTTTCGCATTGATTTGAAGCTGAATCATGTGTTTCGCTTGAATTTGAAGTTAACACGTTTGTTTCGCATGCAGTTGAAGCTAAATCATGTATATCGTAGGTATTTGAAGCTAAACCATTTGATTCGCATGGATTTGAAGCTAAGCCTTCTACTGCACATTGATTTGAAGCTGAATCATGTGTTTCGCATGGATTTGAAACTAACTCGTTTGTTTCGCCTGCATTTGAAATAAATATCACTCATATTCGCAAGCATTTGAAGATCAATCATTCGTTTCGCATGGATTTGAAGCTAAGCCTTCTACTTCGCTCTGATTTGAAGCTAAGTCATGTGTTTCGCTAGAATTTGAAGCTAACTCGTTTGTTTGGCATGCAGTTGAATCTAAATCATGTATATCACAAGTATTTGAAGCTAAACCATTTGTTTCGCATGGATTCGAAAGATAAGACTTCTACTTCTCCTTGATTTGCAGCTAAATTATGTGTTTTGTATGGATTTGAAGCTAACACGTTTGTTTGGCATGCAGTTGAATCTAAATCATGTATATCACAAGTATTTGAAGCTAAAACATTTGATTCGCATGGATTTGGAACTATGCCTTCTGCTTCGCATTGATTTGGAGCTAAATCATGTGTTTCGCATGGATTTATAGCTAACACTTTTGTTTCGCATGCAGTAGAAGCTAAATCATATATATCAAAAGTATTTGAAGTTAAACCATTTGTTTCGTATGGATTCGAAGATCAGCCTTCTATTTCGCAATGATTTGAAGCTAAATCATGTGTTTCTCATGGATTTGAAGCTAACTCGTTTCTATCGCATTGATTTAAATCTAACTCGTTTGTTTCGCATGCTGTTGAAGCTAAATCTAGTATATCACGAGTATTTGAAGCTAACCCATTTGTTTCGCATGGATTCGAAAATCAGCCTTCTATTTCGCATTGATTTGAAGCTAAATCACGAGTATCGCATGGATTTGAAGCTAACTTGTTTGTCTCGCATGGATTTGAAGCTAACTCATTTGTTTCGCATGCAGTTGAAGCAAAATCATGAATATCACAAGTAATTGAAGCTATACCATTTGATTCGCATGGATTTGGAGCTAAGCATTCTACTTCGCATTGATTTGGAGCAAAATCATGTGTTTCGCATGGATTTATAGCTAACAGGTTTGTTTTTCATGCAGTTGAAGCTAAATCATGTATATCACAAGTATTTGAAGCTAAAGCATTTGTTTCGTATGGATTCGAAAATCAGCCTTCTATTTCGCAATGATTTGAAGCTAAATCACGAGTTTCGCATGGATAAGAAGCTAACTCGTTTCTTTCGCATGGATTTGAAGCTAATTAATTTGTTTCGCATGCAGTTGAAGCAAAATCATGTATATTACAAGTATTTGAAGCTAAACCATTTGATTCTCATGGATTTGGAGCTAAGTCTTCTACTTCGCATTGATTTCGATCGAAATCATTTGTTTCGCATGGATTTAAAGCTATCACGTTTGATTCGCATGCTGTTGATGCTAAATCTAGTATATCACAAGTATTTGAAGCTAAACCATTTGTATCGCAAGGATTTGAAGCTAAATAGTGTGTTTCGCTTGGATTTGAAGCTAAATCGTTTGTTTCGCATGCAGTTGAATCTAAATCATGTATATCACAAGTATTTGAAGCTAAACCATTCGTTTCGCATGGATTCGAAGACAAGCCTTCTACTTCGCATTTAATTGAAGCTAAGTCATGTGTTTCGCTTGGTTTTGAAGCCTACTCGTTTGTTTCGCCTTCATTTGGAGCGAAATCATGTATATCACAAGTGTTTGAAGCAAAACCATTTGTTTCGCATGGTTTCGAATATATGCCTTCTACTGCGCATTGATTTGTAGGTAAATCATGTGTTTCGCAAGGATTTGCAACTAACTCGTTTGTTTCGCATGCATTTGAAGCTATATCACTTCTATCCGCAAGTATTTGAAACTTAATCATTCCCATCGCATGTATTTGAAGCTAAGCCTTCAACTTCGCATTGATTTGAAGCTAAATCATGTGCTTCGCTCGGATTTCAAGATAACTCGTTTGTTTCGCATGCAGCTGAAGCTAAATCATGTATACCACAAGTATTTGGACCTAAAATATTTGTTTCTCGCGTATGTGAAGCTAAGCCTACCACTACGCATTGATTTGAAACTAAATCATGTATTTCGCTTGGATTTGAATCTAACTCGATTGTTCCGCGTGCGTTTGAAGCTATATCACATATATCGCAATTATCTGAAGATAAATCATTTGTTTCTCATGTATTTTAAGCTAAGCCTTCTACTTCGCATTGAATTGAAGCTAAATCATGTGTTTCGCATGGATTTGAACCTCGCTCGTTTTTTTGGCATGCACTTGAAGCTAAATCATGTATATCACAAGTATTTGAAGCTAAACCATTTGTTTCGCATGCATTTGAAGCTAAGCCTTCCACGTCGCATTGATTTGAATCTAAATCATGTGATTCGCTTGGTTTTGATGCTAACTCGTATGCTTCGCATGCAGTTGAAGCTAAATCATGTATATCACAAGTATTCGAAGCTAAACGATTTGTATCGCATGGATTTGAAGCTAAGCCTTCTAGTGCGCATTGATATGTAGCTAAATCATGTGTTTCGCTTGGATTTGAAGCTAACTCGTTTGATTCGCCTGCATTTGAAGCTAAATCATGTATATTGCAAGTATTTGAAGCTCAACCATTTGATTCGCATGAATATTAAGCTAAACCATATGTTTCGCATGAGTATTAAGCTAAACCATTTGTATCGCTTGAATTTGATGCTATATCATGTGTTTCTCTAGGATTTGAAGCTATCTCGTTTGTTTGGCATGCAGTTGTAGCTAAATCATGTATATCACAAGTACTTGAAGCTAAACCATTAGATTCGCATGGATTTGAAGCTAAGCCTTCTACTGCACATTGATTTGAAGCTGAATCATGTTTTTCGCATGGATTTGAAATTAACTCGTTTGTTTGGCATGCAGTTGAAGCTAAGTCATGTATATCACAAGTATTTGAAGCTAAATCATTTGATTCGCATGGATTAGAAACTATGCCTTCTACTTCGCATTGATTTGAAACTGAATCATGTGTTTCGCTTGGATATGAAGCTAACTCGTTCGTTTCGCATGCCGTTGAAGCTAAATCATGTATATCACAAGCATTTGAAGCTAAACCATACCTTTCGCATGGATTTGAAACTAAGCATTCTTCTTCGCATTGATTTGAAGCTAAATCATGTGTTTCGCATTGATTTGAAGCTGAATCATGTGTTTCGCTTGAATTTGAAGTTAACACGTTTGTTTCGCATGCAGTTGAAGCTAAATCATGTATATCGTAGGTATTTGAAGCTAAACCATTTGATTCGCATGGATTTGAAGCTAAGCCTTCTACTGCACATTGATTTGATGCTGAATCATGTGTTTCGCATGGATTTGAAACTAACTCGTTTGTTTCGCCTGCATTTGAAATAAACATCACTCATATTCGCAAGCATTTGAAGATCAATCATTCGTTTCGCATGGATTTGAAGCTAAGCCTTCTACTTCGCTCTGATTTGAAGCTAAGTCATGTGTTTCGCTAGAATTTGAAGCTAACTCGTTTGTTTGGCATGCAGTTGAATCTAATTCATGTATATCACAAGTATTTGAAGCTAAACCATTTGTTTCGCATGGATTCGAAAGATAAGACTTCTACTTCTCCTTGATTTGCAGCTAAATTATGTGTTTTGTATGGATTTGAAGCTAACTCGTTTGTTTGGCATGCAGTTGAATCTAAATCATGTATATCACAAGTATTTGAATCTAAAACATTTGATTCGCATGGATTTGGAACTATGCCTTCTGCTTCGCATTGATTTGAAGCTGAATCATGTGTTTCGCATGGATTTGAAACTAACTCGTTTGTTTCGCCTGCATTTGAAATAAATATCACTCATATTCGCAAGCATTTGAAGATCAATCATTCGTTTCGCATGGATTTGAAGCTAAGCCTTCTACTTCGCTCTGATTTGAAGCTAAGTCATGTGTTTCGCTAGAATTTGAAGCTAACTCGTTTGTTTGGCATGCAGTTGAATCTAAATCATGTATATCACAAGCATTTGAAGCTAAACCATACCTTTCGCATGGATTTGAAACTAAGCATTCTTCTTCGCATTGATTTGAAGCTAAATCATGTGTTTCGCATTGATTTGAAGCTGAATCATGTGTTTCGCTTGAATTTGAAGTTAACACGTTTGTTTCGCATGCAGTTGAAGCTAAATCATGTATATCGTAGGTATTTGAAGCTAAACCATTTGATTCGCATGGATTTGAAGCTAAGCCTTCTACTGCACATTGATTTGAAGCTGAATCATGTGTTTCGCATGGATTTGAAACTAACTCGTTTGTTTCGCCTGCATTTGAAATAAACATCACTCATATTCGCAAGCATTTGAAGATCAATCATTCGTTTCGCATGGATTTGAAGCTAAGCCTTCTACTGCACATTGATTTGAAGCTGAATCATGTGTTTCGCATGGATTTGAAACTAACTCGTTTGTTTCGCCTGCATTTGAAATAAATATCACTCATATTCGCAAGCATTTGAAGATCAATCATTCGTTTCGCATGGATTTGAAGCTAAGCCTTCTACTTCGCTCTGATTTGAAGCTAAGTCATGTGTTTCGCTAGAATTTGAAGCTAACTCGTTTGTTTGGCATGCAGTTGAATCTAAATCATGTATATCACAAGTATTTGAAGCTAAACCATTTGTTTCGCATGGATTCGAAAGATAAGACTTCTACTTCTCCTTGATTTGCAGCTAAATTATGTGTTTTGTATGGATTTGAAGCTAACTCGTTTGTTTGGCATGCAGTTGAATCTAAATCATGTATATCACAAGTATTTGAAGCTAAAACATTTGATTCGCATGGATTTGGAACTATGCCTTCTGCTTCGCATTGATTTGGAGCTAAATCATGTGTTTCGCATGGATTTATAGCTAACACTTTCGTTTCGCATGCAGTAGAAGCTAAATCATATATATCAAAAGTATTTGAAGTTAAACCATTTGTTTCGTATGGATTCGAAGATCAGCCTTCTATTTCGCAATGATTTGAAGCTAAATCATGTGTTTCTCATGGATTTGAAGCTAACTCGTTTCTATCGCATTGATTTAAATCGAACTCGTTTGTTTCGCGTGCTGTTGAAGCTAAATCTAGTATATCACGAGTATTTGAAGCTAACCCATTTGTTTCGCATGGATTCGAAAATCAGCCTTCTATTTCGCATTGATTTGAAGCTAAATCACGAGTATCGCATGGATTTGAAGCTAACTTGTTTGTCTCGCATGGATTTGAAGCTAACTCATTTGTTTCGCATGCAGTTGAAGCAAAATCATGTATATCACAAGTAATTGAAGCTAAACCATTTGATTCGCATGGATTTGGAGCTAAGCATTCTACTTCGCATTGATTTGGAGCAAAATCATGTGTTTCGCATGGATTTATAGCTAACAGGTTTGTTTTTCATGCAGTTGAAGCTAAATCATGTATATCACAAGTATTTGAAGCTAAACCATTTGTTTCGTATGGATTCGAAAATCAGCCTTCTATTTCGCAATGATTTGAAGCTAAATCATGTGTTTGGCATGGATGTGAAGCTAACTCGTTTGTTTCGGCTGCATTTAAAACTAAATCATGTATAACACAAGTATTTGAAGCTAAAATATTTGTTTTGGATGGATTTGAATATTAGCCTTCTTCTTCGCATTGATTTGATGCTAAATCATGTGTATCGCATGGATTTGAAGTTAACTCGTTTGTTTAGCCTGCATTTGGAGACAAATCATGTATATCACAAGTATTTGAAGCTAAACCATTTGATTCGCATGGATTTGAAACTAAGCCTTCTACTTCGCATTGATTTGAAGCTAAATCGTGTGTTTCGCATGGATTTGTAGTTAACTCGTTTGTTTCGCCTACATTTGAAGCTATATCACTTATATTCGCAAGTATTTGAAGCTCAATCATTCGTTTCGCATGGATTCGAAGACAAGCCTTCAACTTCGCATTGATTTGAATCTAAATCATGTGTTTCGCTAGGATTTGAAGCTAACACGTTTGTTTCGCATGCAGATGAAGCTAAATCATGTATATCACAAGTATTTGAAGATAAATCATTTGATTCGCATGGATTAGAATCTATGTCTTCTTGTTCGCATTGATATGTAGCTAAATCATGTGCTTCGCTTGGATTTGAAGCTAACTCGTTTGATTCGCCTGCATTTGAAGCTAAATCATGTATATTGCAAGTATTTGAAGCTCAACCATTTGATTCGCATGAATATTAAGCTAAACCATATGTTTCGCATGAGTATTAAGCTAAACCATTTGTATCGCTTGAATTTGATGCTATATCATGTGTTTCTCTAGGATTTGAAGCTATCTCGTTTGTTTGGCATGCAGTTGTAGCTAAATCATGTATATCACAAGTACTTGAAGCTAAACCATTAGATTCGCATGGATTTGAAGCTAAGCCTTCTACTGCACATTGATTTGAAGCTGAATCATGTTTTTCGCATAGATTTGAAATTAACTCGTTTGTTTGGCATGCAGTTGAAGCTAAGTCATGTATATCACAAGTATTTGAAGCTAAATCATTTGATTCGCATGGATTAGAAACTATGCCTTCTACTTCGCATTGATTTGAAACTGAATCATGTGTTTCGCTTGGATATGAAGCTAACTCGTTCGTTTCGCATGCCGATGAAGCTAAATCATGTATATCACAAGCATTTGAAGCTAAACCATACCTTTCGCATGGATTTGAAACTAAGCATTCTTCTTCGCATTGATTTGAAGCTAAATCATGTGTTTCGCATTGATTTGAAGCTGAATCATGTGTTTCGCTTGAATTTGAAGTTAACACGTTTGTTTCGCATGCAGTTGAAGCTAAATCATGTATATCGTAGGTATTTGAAGCTAAACCATTTGATTCGCATGGATTTGAAGCTAAGCCTTCTACTGCACATTGATTTGAAGCTGAATCATGTGTTTCGCATGGATTTGAAACTAACTCGTTTGTTTCGCCTGCACTTGAAATAAACATCACTCATATTCGCAAGCATTTGAAGATCAATCATTCGTTTCGCATGGATTTGAAGCTAAGCCTTCTACTGCACATTGATTTGAAGCTGAATCATGTGTTTCGCATGGATTTGAAACTAACTCGTTTGTTTCGCCTGCATTTGAAATAAATATCACTCATATTCGCAAGCATTTGAAGATCAATCATTCGTTTCGCATGGATTTGAAGCTAAGCCTTCTACTTCGCTCTGATTTGAAGCTAAGTCATGTGTTTCGCTAGAATTTGAAGCTAACTCGTTTGTTTGGCATGCAGTTGAATCTAAATCATGTATATCACAAGTATTTGAAGCTAAACCATTTGTTTCGCATGGATTCGAAAGATAAGACTTCTACTTCTCCTTGATTTGCAGCTAAATTATGTGTTTTGTATGGATTTGAAGCTAACTCGTTTGTTTGGCATGCAGTTGAATCTAAATCATGTATATCACAAGTATTTGAAGCTAAAACATTTGATTCGCATGGATTTGGAACTATGCCTTCTGCTTCGCATTGATTTGAAGCTGAATCATGTGTTTCGCATGGATTTGAAACTAACTCGTTTGTTTCGCCTGCATTTGAAATAAATATCACTCATATTCGCAAGCATTTGAAGATCAATCATTCGTTTCGCATGGATTTGAAGCTAAGCCTTCTACTTCGCTCTGATTTGAAGCTAAGTCATGTGTTTCGCTAGAATTTGAAGCTAACTCGTTTGTTTGGCATGCAGTTGAAGCTAAATCATGTATATCACAAGCATTTGAAGCTAAACCATACCTTTCGCATGGATTTGAAACTAAGCATTCTTCTTCGCATTGATTTGAAGCTAAATCATGTGTTTCGCATTGATTTGAAGCTGAATCATGTGTTTCGCTTGAATTTGAAGTTAACACGTTTGTTTCGCATGCAGTTGAAGCTAAATCATGTATATCGTAGGTATTTGAAGCTAAACCATTTGATTCGCATGGATTTGAAGCTAAGCCTTCTACTGCACATTGATTTGAAGCTGAATCATGTGTTTCGCATGGATTTGAAACTAACTCGTTTGTTTCGCCTGCATTTGAAATAAACATCACTCATATTCGCAAGCATTTGAAGATCAATCATTCGTTTCGCATGGATTTGAAGCTAAGCCTTCTACTGCACATTGATTTGAAGCTGAATCATGTGTTTCGCATGGATTTGAAACTAACTCGTTTGTTTCGCCTGCATTTGAAATAAATATCACTCATATTCGCAAGCATTTGAAGATCAATCATTCGTTTCGCATGGATTTGAAGCTAAGCCTTCTACTTCGCTCTGATTTGAAGCTAAGTCATGTGTTTCGCTAGAATTTGAAGCTAACTCGTTTGTTTGGCATGCAGTTGAAGCTAAATCATGTATATCACAAGCATTTGAAGCTAAACCATACCTTTCGCATGGATTTGAAACTAAGCATTCTTCTTCGCATTGATTTGAAGCTAAATCATGTGTTTCGCATTGATTTGAAGCTGAATCATGTGTTTCGCTTGAATTTGAAGTTAACACGTTTGTTTCGCATGCAGTTGAAGCTAAATCATGTATATCGTAGGTATTTGAAGCTAAACCATTTGATTCGCATGGATTTGAAGCTAAGCCTTCTACTGCACATTGATTTGAAGCTGAATCATGTGTTTCGCATGGATTTGAAACTAACTCGTTTGTTTCGCCTGCATTTGAAATAAACATCACTCATATTCGCAAGCATTTGAAGATCAATCATTCGTTTCGCATGGATTTGAAGCTAAGCCTTCTACTGCACATTGATTTGAAGCTGAATCATGTGTTTCGCATGGATTTGAAACTAACTCGTTTGTTTCGCCTGCATTTGAAATAAATATCACTCATATTCGCAAGCATTTGAAGATCAATCATTCGTTTCGCATGGATTTGAAGCTAAGCCTTCTACTTCGCTCTGATTTGAAGCTAAGTCATGTGTTTCGCTAGAATTTGAAGCTAACTCGTTTGTTTGGCATGCAGTTGAATCAAAATCATGTATATCACAAGTATTTGAAACTAAACCATTTGTTCCGCATGGATTCGAAGATCAGCCTTCCACTTCGCATTGATTTGAAGCAAAATCATGAGTTTCGCATGGATTTGAAGCTAACTCGTTTGTTTCGCATGGATTTGAAGCTAACTCGTTGTTTCGCATGCATTTGAATCAAAATCATGTATATCACAAGTATTTGAAACTAAACCATTTGATTCGCATGGTTTTGAAGCTAGGCCTTCTACTTCGCATTAATTTGAAGCTTAATCGTGTGTATCGCATGGATTTGAATCTAACTCGTTTGTTTCGCATGCAGTTGAAGCTGAATCATGTTTATCACAAGTATCTGAATCTAAACAATCTGTTTCGCATGAATATTAAGATAAACCATGTGTTTCGCATGAATTTGAGGATAAATCATGTGGTTCGCATGGATGTGAAGCTAACTCGTTTGTTTCGCATGCATCTGAAGCTATAACACTTCTATTCGCTAGTATTTGAAACTTAATCATTCCCATCGCATGTATTTGAAGCTAAGCCTTCAACTTCGCATTGATTGGAAGCTAAATCGTGTGCTTCGCTTGGATTTCAAGATAACTCGTTTGTTTCGCATGCAGCTGAAGCTAAATCATGTATACCACAAGTATTTGAAGCTAAAACATTTGTTTCTCACGCATGTAGTGCTAAGCCTACCACTACGCATTGTTTTGAAACTAAATCATGTATTTCGCTTGGATTTGAATCTAACTCGATTGTTTCGCGTGCGTTTGAAGCTATATCACATATATCGCAATTATCTGAAGATAAATCATTTGTTTCTCATGTATTTGAAGCTAAGCCTTCTACTTCGCATTGAGTTGAAGCTAAATCATGTGTTTCGCATGGATTTGAACCTCGCTCGTTTTTTTGGCATGCACTTGAATCTAAATCATGTATATCACAAGTATTTGAAGCTAAACCATTTGTATCGCAAGGATTTGAAGCTAAATCATGTGTTTCGCTTGGATTTGAAGCTAAATCATTTGTTTCGCATGCAGTTGAAGCTAAAGCATGTATATCACAAGTATTTGAAGCTAAACCATTTGTTTCGCATGCATTTGAAGCTAAGCCTTCAACGTCGCATTGATTTGAATCTAAATCATGTGATTCGCTTGGTTTTGATGCTAACTCGTATGCTTCGCATGCAGTTGAAGCTAAATCATGTATATCACAAGTATTCGAAGCTAAACCATTTGTATCGCATGGATTTGAAGCTAAGCCTTCTAGTGCGCATTGATTCGAAGCTAAATCATGTGTTTTGCATGGATTTGAAGCTAACTCGATTGTTTCGCCTTCCTTTTACTTCGCATTGATTTGAAGTTTGGATTTGAAGCTAACTCGTTTGTTTCGCAATGCAGTTTATGCTGAATCATGTATATCACAAGTATTTGAAGCTAAACCATTCGTTTCGCATGGATTTGATGCTAAGCCTTCTACATCGGATTAATTTGAAGCTAAATCATGTGTTTCGCGTGGATTTGAAGATAACACGTTTGTTTTGCATGTAGTTGAAGCTAAAACATGTACATCACAAGTATCTGAATATAATCCATCTGTTTCGCAGGATTATGAAGCTATGAAGCTAATCCATGTGATTCGCATGAATTTGAAGCTAAGTCATGTGTTTCGCTTGGATTTGAAGCTAGATCGTTTGTTTCGCATGCAGTTGAAGCTATATCATGTATATCACAAGTATTTGAAGCTGAACCATTTGATTCTCATGAATATTAATCTAAACCATGTGTTTCGCATGAATATTAAGCTAAACCATGTGTATCGCATGAATTTGAATCTAAATGATGTGTTTCACATGGATTTGAAGCAAACTCGTTTGTTTCGTATGCATTTGAAGCTGTATCACTTATAATCGCAAGTATTTGAAGGTCAATCATTCGTTTCGCATGGATTTGAAGCTAATGCTTCTACTTCGCATTGGTTTGACCCTGAATCATGTGTTTCGCTTGGATTAGAAGATAATTCGTTTGTTTCGCATGCAGTTGCAGCTAAATCATGTATATAACAAGTATTTGAAGCTAATTCATTTTTGTCACATGGATTTGAAGCTAAGCCTTCTACTTCGCATTGATTTGAAGCTTAATCATATGTTTCGCATCGATTTGAAACTAACTGGTTTGTTTCGCCTGCATTTGAAGCTATATCACTTATATTCGCAGGTATTTGAAGCTAAACTATCTGTTTTGCATGGATTTGAAACTAATACTTCTATTTCGCATTGATTTGAAACTGAATCATATGTTTTGCATGGATTAGAAGCTAACTCGTTGGTTTGCTTGCATTTGAAGCTATATCACTTATATCGCAAGTATATGAATCTAAATAATCTGTGTCGCATGGATTTGATGCTAATCCTTCTACTTCGCATTGATTTGAAGCTGAATCATGTGTTTCGCATGGATTTGAAGATAACACGTTTGTTTAGCATGCAGTTGAATCTAACTCATGTATATCACAAGTATTTGAAGCTGAACCATTTGTTTCGCGTGGATTCGAAGATAAGCCTTCTACTGCGCATTGATTTGAAGCTAAATCATGTGTTTCGCTTGGATTTGAAGCTAACTCGTTTGTTTCGCCTGCATTTGAACCAATATCACTTATATTCGCCAGTATTTGAAAATAAATCATTCGTTTCGCATGGATTTGAAACTAAGCCTTCTACTTCGCATTGATTTGATGCTAAATCATGTGTATCGCATGGATTTGAAGCTAACTCGTTTGTTTAGCCTGCATTTGACGATATATCATGTATATCACAAGTATCTGAATCTAAACCATCTGTTTCGCAAGGATATGAAGCTATGAAGATAAACCCTGCGATTCGCATGAATTTGGAGCTAAATCATGTGTTTCGCATGGATTTGAAGCTAAGCCTTCTACTTCGCATTGATTGGATGCTAAGCATTTGTTTCGCATGTATTTGAAGCTAAGACTTCTACTTTGCATGAAATTGAAGTTAAGTCATGTGTTTCGCTTGGATTTGAAGCTAACTCGTTTGTTTCGCATGCATTTGAAGTTAAATTATGTATATTACAAGCATTTTAAGCTAAACCATTTGATTCGCATGGATTTGAAACTAAGCCTTCTACTTCGTACTGATTTGAAGCTAAATCATGTGTTTCGCTTGGTTTTGCAGCCTACTCGTTTATTTCGCCAACATTTGAAGCTAATTCGTGTATATCAAAGGTATTTGAAGCTGAACCATTTGTTTTGCATGAATATTAAGCTAAACCATGTGTTTTGAACGTTTTTGAAGCTGAATTACATGTTTCGCTTGGATTTGAAGCTAATTCGTTTGTTTCGCATGCAGTTGAAGTTAAATCATGTATATCACAAGTATTTGAAGCTAAACCATGTGTTTCGCATGGATTTGAAGCTAACTCGTTTTTTTCGCCTGCATTTGAAGGTATATCGCTTATATCGCAATTATCTGAAGATAAATCATTTGTTTCTCATGTATTTGAAGTTAAGGCTACCACTGCGCATTTATTTGAAGCTAAATCATGTGTTTCTCTTGAATTTGAAGTTAACTCGTTTGTTTCTCATGCAGTTGAAGTTAAATCATGTATATCACAAGTATTTGAAGCTGAACCATTTGTTTCGCGTGGATTCGAAGATAAGCCTTCTACTGCGCATTGATTTGAAGCTAAATCATGTGTTTCGCATGGATTTGAAGCTAACTCGTTTGTTTCGCATGCTGTTGAATCTAAATCATGTATATCACAAGTATTTCAAGCTAAACCATTTGTTTGGCATTGATTCGAAGATATCCATCCTACTTCGCATTGATTTGAAGCCAAATCATGTGTTTCGCATGGAATTGAAGCTAACTCGTTTGTTCCGCATGCAGTTGAAATAAACATCACTCATATTCGCAAGCATTTGAAGATCAATCATTCGTTTCGCATGGATTTGAAGCTAAGCCTTCTACTGCACATTGATTTGAAGCTGAATCATGTGTTTCGCATGGATTTGAAACTAACTCGTTTGTTTCGCCTGCATTTGAAATAAATATCACTCATATTCGCAAGCATTTGAAGATCAATCATTCGTTTCGCATGGATTTGAAGCTAAGCCTTCTACTTCGCTCTGATTTGAAGCTAAGTCATGTGTTTCGCTAGAATTTGAAGCTAACTCGTTTGTTTGGCATGCAGTTGAAGCTAAATCATGTATATCACAAGCATTTGAAGCTAAACCATACCTTTCGCATGGATTTGAAACTAAGCATTCTTCTTCGCATTGATTTGAAGCTAAATCATGTGTTTCGCATTGATTTGAAGCTGAATCATGTGTTTCGCTTGAATTTGAAGTTAACACGTTTGTTTCGCATGCAGTTGAAGCTAAATCATGTATATCGTAGGTATTTGAAGCTAAACCATTTGATTCGCATGGATTTGAAGCTAAGCCTTCTACTGCACATTGATTTGAAGCTGAATCATGTGTTTCGCATGGATTTGAAACTAACTCGTTTGTTTCGCCTGCATTTGAAATAAACATCACTCATATTCGCAAGCATTTGAAGATCAATCATTCGTTTCGCATGGATTTGAAGCTAAGCCTTCTACTGCACATTGATTTGAAGCTGAATCATGTGTTTCGCATGGATTTGAAACTATCTCGTTTGTTTCGCCTGCATTTGAAATAAATATCACTCATATTCGCAAGCATTTGAAGATCAATCATTCGTTTCGCATGGATTTGAAGCTAAGCCTTCTACTTCGCTCTGATTTGAAGCTAAGTCATGTGTTTCGCTAGAATTTGAAGCTAACTCGTTTGTTTGGCATGCAGTTGAATCAAAATCATGTATATCACAAGTATTTGAAACTAAACCATTTGTTCCGCATGGATTCGAAGATCAGCCTTCCACTTCGCATTGATTTGAAGCAAAATCATGAGTTTCGCATGGATTTGAAGCTAACTCGTTTGTTTCGCATGGATTTGAAGCTAACTCGTTGTTTCGCATGCATTTGAATCAAAATCATGTATATCACAAGTATTTGAAACTAAACCATTTGATTCGCATGGTTTTGAAGCTAGGCCTTCTACTTCGCATTAATTTGAAGCTTAATCGTGTGTATCGCATGGATTTGAATCTAACTCGTTTGTTTCGCATGCAGTTGAAGCTGAATCATGTTTATCACAAGTATCTGAATCTAAACAATCTGTTTCGCATGAATATTAAGATAAACCATGTGTTTCGCATGAATTTGAGGATAAATCATGTGGTTCGCATGGATGTGAAGCTAACTCGTTTGTTTCGCATGCATCTGAAGCTATAACACTTCTATTCGCTAGTATTTGAAACTTAATCATTCCCATCGCATGTATTTGAAGCTAAGCCTTCAACTTCGCATTGATTGGAAGCTAAATCGTGTGCTTCGCTTGGATTTCAAGATAACTCGTTTGTTTCGCATGCAGCTGAAGCTAAATCATGTATACCACAAGTATTTGAAGCTAAAACATTTGTTTCTCACGCATGTAGTGCTAAGCCTACCACTACGCATTGTTTTGAAACTAAATCATGTATTTCGCTTGGATTTGAATCTAACTCGATTGTTTCGCGTGCGTTTGAAGCTATATCACATATATCGCAATTATCTGAAGATAAATCATTTGTTTCTCATGTATTTGAAGCTAAGCCTTCTACTTCGCATTGAGTTGAAGCTAAATCATGTGTTTCGCATGGATTTGAACCTCGCTCGTTTTTTTGGCATGCACTTGAATCTAAATCATGTATATCACAAGTATTTGAAGCTAAACCATTTGTATCGCAAGGATTTGAAGCTAAATCATGTGTTTCGCTTGGATTTGAAGCTAAATCATTTGTTTCGCATGCAGTTGAAGCTAAAGCATGTATATCACAAGTATTTGAAGCTAAACCATTTGTTTCGCATGCATTTGAAGCTAAGCCTTCAACGTCGCATTGATTTGAATCTAAATCATGTGATTCGCTTGGTTTTGATGCTAACTCGTATGCTTCGCATGCAGTTGAAGCTAAATCATGTATATCACAAGTATTCGAAGCTAAACCATTTGTATCGCATGGATTTGAAGCTAAGCCTTCTAGTGCGCATTGATTCGAAGCTAAATCATGTGTTTTGCATGGATTTGAAGCTAACTCGA
This sequence comes from Megalopta genalis, assembly GCF_051020955.1. Classification (NCBI taxonomy): domain Eukaryota; kingdom Metazoa; phylum Arthropoda; class Insecta; order Hymenoptera; family Halictidae; genus Megalopta; species Megalopta genalis. Next base: position 59,493 of record NW_027476976.1, on the reverse strand, counting down.
TTGTTTCGCCTTCCTTTTACTTCGCATTGATTTGAAGTTTGGATTTGAAGCTAACTCGTTTGTTTCGCAATGCAGTTTATGCTGAATCATGTATATCACAAGTATTTGAAGCTAAACCATTCGTTTCGCATGGATTTGATGCTAAGCCTTCTACATCGGATTAATTTGAAGCTAAATCATGTGTTTCGCGTGGATTTGAAGATAACACGTTTGTTTTGCATGTAGTTGAAGCTAAAACATGTACATCACAAGTATCTGAATATAATCCATCTGTTTCGCAGGATTATGAAGCTATGAAGCTAATCCATGTGATTCGCATGAATTTGAAGCTAAGTCATGTGTTTCGCTTGGATTTGAAGCTAGATCGTTTGTTTCGCATGCAGTTGAAGCTATATCATGTATATCACAAGTATTTGAAGCTGAACCATTTGATTCTCATGAATATTAATCTAAACCATGTGTTTCGCATGAATATTAAGCTAAACCATGTGTATCGCATGAATTTGAATCTAAATGATGTGTTTCACATGGATTTGAAGCAAACTCGTTTGTTTCGTATGCATTTGAAGCTGTATCACTTATAATCGCAAGTATTTGAAGGTCAATCATTCGTTTCGCATGGATTTGAAGCTAATGCTTCTACTTCGCATTGGTTTGACCCTGAATCATGTGTTTCGCTTGGATTAGAAGATAATTCGTTTGTTTCGCATGCAGTTGCAGCTAAATCATGTATATAACAAGTATTTGAAGCTAATTCATTTTTGTCACATGGATTTGAAGCTAAGCCTTCTACTTCGCATTGATTTGAAGCTTAATCATATGTTTCGCATCGATTTGAAACTAACTGGTTTGTTTCGCCTGCATTTGAAGCTATATCACTTATATTCGCAGGTATTTGAAGCTAAACTATCTGTTTTGCATGGATTTGAAACTAATACTTCTATTTCGCATTGATTTGAAACTGAATCATATGTTTTGCATGGATTAGAAGCTAACTCGTTGGTTTGCTTGCATTTGAAGCTATATCACTTATATCGCAAGTATATGAATCTAAATAATCTGTGTCGCATGGATTTGATGCTAATCCTTCTACTTCGCATTGATTTGAAGCTGAATCATGTGTTTCGCATGGATTTGAAGATAACACGTTTGTTTAGCATGCAGTTGAATCTAACTCATGTATATCACAAGTATTTGAAGCTGAACCATTTGTTTCGCGTGGATTCGAAGATAAGCCTTCTACTGCGCATTGATTTGAAGCTAAATCATGTGTTTCGCTTGGATTTGAAGCTAACTCGTTTGTTTCGCCTGCATTTGAACCAATATCACTTATATTCGCCAGTATTTGAAAATAAATCATTCGTTTCGCATGGATTTGAAACTAAGCCTTCTACTTCGCATTGATTTGATGCTAAATCATGTGTATCGCATGGATTTGAAGCTAACTCGTTTGTTTAGCCTGCATTTGACGATATATCATGTATATCACAAGTATCTGAATCTAAACCATCTGTTTCGCAAGGATATGAAGCTATGAAGATAAACCCTGCGATTCGCATGAATTTGGAGCTAAATCATGTGTTTCGCATGGATTTGAAGCTAAGCCTTCTACTTCGCATTGATTGGATGCTAAGCATTTGTTTCGCATGTATTTGAAGCTAAGACTTCTACTTTGCATGAAATTGAAGTTAAGTCATGTGTTTCGCTTGGATTTGAAGCTAACTCGTTTGTTTCGCATGCATTTGAAGTTAAATTATGTATATTACAAGCATTTTAAGCTAAACCATTTGATTCGCATGGATTTGAAACTAAGCCTTCTACTTCGTACTGATTTGAAGCTAAATCATGTGTTTCGCTTGGTTTTGCAGCCTACTCGTTTATTTCGCCAACATTTGAAGCTAATTCGTGTATATCAAAGGTATTTGAAGCTGAACCATTTGTTTTGCATGAATATTAAGCTAAACCATGTGTTTTGAACGTTTTTGAAGCTGAATTACATGTTTCGCTTGGATTTGAAGCTAATTCGTTTGTTTCGCATGCAGTTGAAGTTAAATCATGTATATCACAAGTATTTGAAGCTAAACCATGTGTTTCGCATGGATTTGAAGCTAACTCGTTTTTTTCGCCTGCATTTGAAGGTATATCGCTTATATCGCAATTATCTGAAGATAAATCATTTGTTTCTCATGTATTTGAAGTTAAGGCTACCACTGCGCATTTATTTGAAGCTAAATCATGTGTTTCTCTTGAATTTGAAGTTAACTCGTTTGTTTCTCATGCAGTTGAAGTTAAATCATGTATATCACAAGTATTTGAAGCTGAACCATTTGTTTCGCGTGGATTCGAAGATAAGCCTTCTACTGCGCATTGATTTGAAGCTAAATCATGTGTTTCGCATGGATTTGAAGCTAACTCGTTTGTTTCGCATGCTGTTGAATCTAAATCATGTATATCACAAGTATTTCAAGCTAAACCATTTGTTTGGCATTGATTCGAAGATATCCATCCTACTTCGCATTGATTTGAAGCCAAATCATGTGTTTCGCATGGAATTGAAGCTAACTCGTTTGTTCCGCATGCAGTTGAAGCTAAATCATGTATATCACAAGTATTTGAAGTTAAACCATTTGATGCGCACGGATTTGAAGCTAAGCCTTCTACTTCGCATTGATTTGACGCTAAATATTTTGTCTCGCTTGGATTTGAAGCTAACTCGTTTGTTTCGCATGAATTTGAAGCTAAATTATGTATATTACAAGTATTTTAAGCTAAACCATTTGATTCGCATGGATTTGAAACTAAGCCTTCTACTTCGTACTGATTTGAAGCTAAATCATTTGTTTCGCATGGTTTCGAATATATTCCTTCTACTTCGCATTGATTTGTAGGTAAATCATGTGTTTCGCATGGATTTGCAACTAACTCGTTTGTTTCGCATGCATTTGAAGCTATAACACTTCTATTCGCAAGTATTTGAAACTTAATCATTCCCATCGCATGTATCTGAAGCTAAGCCTTCAACTTCGCATTGATTTGAAGCTAAATCATGTGCTTCGCTCGGATTTCAAGATAACTCGTTTGTTTCGCATGCCGCTGAAGCTAAATCATGTATACCACGAGTATTTGGACCTAAAACATTTGTTTCTCACGTATGTGAAGCTAAGCCTACCACTACGCATTGATTTGAAGCTAAATCATGTGTTTCGCATGGATTTGAACCTCACTCGTTTTTTTGGCATGCACTTAAAGCTAAATCATGTATATCACAAGTATTTGAAGTTAAACGATTTTTCTCGCATGGATTCGACGATAAGCCTCCTACTTCGCATTGATTTGAAGCTAAATCATGTGTTTCGCTTGAATTTGAAGCTACCTCGTTTGTTTCGCATGCAGTTGAAGCTAATTCATGTTTATCACAAGTATCTGAAGCTAAACCATTTGTTTCGCATGAATTTGAAGCTAAATGATGTGTTTCGCTTGGTTTTGAAGCTAACTCTTTTGTTTCGCCCGCATTTGATGATAAGTCATGTATAGCACAAGTATTTGAAGCTAAACCATTTGTTTCGCATGGATTTGAAGATAAGCCTACTACTTCGCATTGATTTGAACTTAACTCGATTGTTTCGCCTGCATTTGAAGCTATATTACATATATCGCAATTATCTGAAGATAGATCATTTGTTTCTCATGTATTTGAAGCTAAGCCTTCCACTTCGCATTGATTTGAACCTAAATAATGTGTTTCGCTTGGATTTGAAGGTAAAGCGCTTGTTTCGCATGCATTAGAAGCTAAATTATGTATATCACAAGTATTTTAAGCTAAACCATTTGATTCGCATGGATTTGAAATTAAGCCCTCTACTTCGTACTGATTTGAAGCTAAATCATGTGTTTGGTTTGAATAAGAAACTAAGCCTTCTACTTCGCATTGATTTGAAGCTAATTCGTTTGTTTCGCATGCAGTTGAAGCTAAATCATGTAAATCACAAGTATTTGAATCTAAACCATTCGCTTCGCATGGATTTGAAGCAAAGCCTTCAACTTCGCCTTCATTTGAAGATAAATCATGTGTTTCGCATGAATTTGAAGCTAAATGATGTGTTTCGTTTGGTTTTGAAGCTAACTCTTTTGTTTCGCCTGCATTTGAAGATAAGTCATGTATAGCACAAGTATTTGAAGCTAAACCATTTGTTTCGCATGGATTTGAAGATAAGCCTACTACTTCGCATTGATTTGAACTTAACTCGATTGTTTCGCCTGCATTTGAAGCTATATTACTTATATCGCAATTATCTGAAGATAAATCAATTGTCTCTCATGTATTTGAAGCTAAGCCTTCCACTTCGCATTGATTTGAACCTTAATATTGTGTTTCGCTGGGATTTGAAGGTAAAGCGCTTGTTTCGCATGCATTTGAAGCTAAATTATGTATATCACAAGTATTTTAAGCTAAACCATTTGATTCGCATGGATTTGAAATTAAGCCTTCTACTTCGTACTGATTTGAAGCTAAATCATGTGTTTCGTTTGAATAAGAAACTAAGCCTTCTACTTCGCATTGATTTGAAGCTAATTCGTTTGTTTCGCATGCAGTTGAAGCTAAATCATGTAAATCACAAGTATTTGAAGCTAAACCATTCGCTTCGCATGGATTTGAAGCAAAGCCTTCAACTTCGCCTTCATTTGAAGATAAATCATGTGTTTCGCTTGGTTTTGCAGCTAACACGTTTGTTTCGCATGCAGTTGATGCTAAAACATGTACATCACAAGTATCTGAATCTAATCCATCTGTTTCGCAAGAATAGGAAGCTATGAAGCTAATCCATGTGATTCGCATGAATTTGAAACTAAATCATGTGTTTCGCATGGATTTGAAGCTGTATCACTTATATCGCAATTATGTGAAAATAAATCATTTGTGTCTCATGTGTTTGAAGCTAAGCCTTCTACTTCGCATTGATTCGAATCTAAATCATGTGAATCGCATGGATTTGAAGCTAACTCGTTTGTTTCGCATGCAGTTGAAGCTAAATCATGTACATCACAAGTATTTGAAGCTAAACCATTTTTTTCGCATGGATTTGATGATAAGCGTCCTACTTCGCATTAATTTGAAGCTAACTCGATTGATTCGACTGCATTTGAATCTATATCACTTATATCGCAATTATCTGAAGATAAATCATTTGTTTCTCATGTATTTGAAGCTAAGCCTTCTACTTCGCATTGATTCGAAGCTAAATCATGTGAATCGCATCGATTTGAAGCTAACTTGTTTGTTTCGCATGCAGTTGAATCTAAATCATGTATATCACAAGTATTTGAAGCTAAACCATTTGTTTCGGATTGATTTGAAGGTAACCCTTCTACTTCGCATTGATTTGCAGCTAAATCATGTGTTTCGCTTGGTTTTGAAGCTAACTCGGTTGTTTCGCATGCAGTTGAGGCTAAATCATGTATAGCACAACTATTTGAAGGTAAACCATTTGTTTCGCATGGATTTGAAGATATGCCTTCTACTTCGCATTGATTTGAAGCTGAATCATGTGTTTCGCTGTGATTTGTAGCTAACTCGTTTGTTTCGCATGCAGTTGAAGCTAAATTATGTTTATCAAAAGTATTTGAAGCTATAGCATTTGTTTCGCATGGATTTGAAGCTATGCCTTCTACTTCGCATTAATTTGAAGTTAAATCATGTGTTTCTCTTTGATTTGAAGCAAACTTGTTTGTTTCGCATGCAGTTGAAGCTAAATCATGTTTATCACAAGTATCTGAATCTAAACCATCTGTTTCGCAAGAATATGAAGCTATGAAGCTAAACCTTGTGTTCCGCATGAATTTGAAACTAAATGATGTGTTTCGCATGGATTTGAAGCTAACTCTTTTGTTTCGCCTGCATTTGAAGATAAATCATGTATATCACAAGTATTTGAAGCTAAACCGTTTGATTCGCATGGATTTGAAGCTAAGCCTTCTACTTCGAATTGATTTGCAGCTAAATCATGTGTTTCGCTTGGTTTTGAAGCTAACTCGGTTGTTTCGCATGCAGTTGAGGCTAAATCATGTATAGCACAACTATTTGAAGGTAAACCATTTGTTTCTCATGTATTTGAAGATAAGCCTTGTACTTCGCATTGAATTGAAGCTAACTCGATTGTTTCGCCTGCATATGAATCTACATCACTTATATCGCAATTATCTGAAGATAAATCGTTTGTGTCTCATGTATTTGAAGATAAGCCTTGTACTTCGCATCGATTTGAAGCTAAATCATGTGTTTCGCATGGATTTGAAGCTAACTCGTTTGTTTCGCCTGCAATTGAAGCTAAGCTTTCTACTTCGCATTGATTTGAAACTAAGTCTTCTACTTCGCATTGATTTGAAGGTAAATCATGTGTTTCGCTTGGATTTTAAGCTAACTCGTTTGTTTCGCCTGCATTTGAAGATAAATCATGTATATCACAAGTACTTGAAGCTCAACCGTTTGCTTCTCATGTATTTGAAGCTAAGCCGTCTATTTCGCATTGATTTGAAGCTAAATCATATGTTTCGCATGGATTTGAAGCTAACTCGTTTGTTTCGCATGCAGTTGAAGCTAAATCATGTTGATCAAAAGTATTTGAAGCTAAAGCATTTGTTTCGCATGGATTTGAAATTAAGCCCTCTACTTCGTACTGATTTGAAGCTAAATCATGTGTTTGGTTTGAATAAGAAACTAAGCCTTCTACTTCGCATTGATTTGAAGCTAATTCGTTTGTTTCGCATGCAGTTGAAGCTAAATCATGTAAATCACAAGTATTTGAATCTAAACCATTCGCTTCGCATGGATTTGAAGCAAAGCCTTCAACTTCGCCTTCATTTGAAGATAAATCATGTGTTTCGCATGAATTTGAAGCTAAATGATGTGTTTCGTTTGGTTTTGAAGCTAACACTTTTGTTTCGCCTGCATTTGAAGATAAGTCATGTATAGCACAAGTATTTGAAGCTAAACCATTTGTTTCGCATGGATTTGAAGATAAGCCTACTACTTCGCATTGATTTGAACTTAACTCGATTGTTTCGCCTGCATTTGAAGCTATATTACTTATATCGCAATTATCTGAAGATAAATCAATTGTCTCTCATGTATTTGAAGCTAAGCCTTCCACTTCGCATTGATTTGAACCTTAATATTGTGTTTCGCTGGGATTTGAAGCTAAAGCGCTTGTTTCGCATGCATTTGAAGCTAAATTATGTATATCACAAGTATTTTAAGCTAAACCATTTGATTCGCATGGATTTGAAATTAAGCCTTCTACTTCGTACTGATTTGAAGCTAAATCATGTGTTTCGTTTGAATAAGAAACTAAGCCTTCTACTTCGCATTGATTTGAAGCTAATTCGTTTGTTTCGCATGCAGTTGAAGCTAAATCATGTAAATCACAAGTATTTGAAGCTAAACCATTCGCTTCGCATGGATTTGAAGCAAAGCCTTCAACTTCGCCTTCATTTGAAGATAAATCATGTGTTTCGCTTGGTTTTGCAGCTAACACGTTTGTTTCGCATGCAGTTGATGCTAAAACATGTACATCACAAGTATCTGAATCTAATCCATCTGTTTCGCAAGAATAGGAAGCTATGAAGCTAATCCATGTGATTCGCATGAATTTGAAACTAAATCATGTGTTTCGCATGGATTTGAAGCTGTATCACTTATATCGCAATTATGTGAAAATAAATCATTTGTGTCTCATGTGTTTGAATCTAAGCCTTCTACTTCGCATTGATTCGAATCTAAATCATGTGAATCGCATGGATTTGAAGCTAACTCGTTTGTTTCGCATGCAGTTGAAGCTAAATCATGTATATCACAAGTATTTGAAGCTAAACCATTTGTTACGGATTGATTTGAAGCTAAGCCTTCTACTTCGCATTGATTTAAATCTAAATCGTGTGTATGGCATGGATTTGCAGCTAACTCGGTTGTTTCGCCTGCATTTGAAGTTAAATCATGTACATCACAAGTATTTGAAGCTAAACCATTTTTTTCGCATGGATTTGATGATAAGCGTCCTACTTCGCATTAATTTGAAGCTAACTCGATTGATTCGACTGCATTTGAATATATATCACTTATATCGCAATTATCTGAAGATAAATCATTTGTTTCTCATGTATTTGAAGCTAAGCCTTCTACTTCGCATTGATTCGAAGCTAAATCATGTGAATCGCATCGATTTGAAGCTAACTTGTTTGTTTCGCATGCAGTTGAATCTAAATCATGTATATCACAAGTATTTGAAGCTAAACCATTTGTTTCGGATTGATTTGAAGGTAACCCTTCTACTTCGCATTGATTTGCAGCTAAATCATGTGTTTCGCTTGGTTTTGAAGCTAACTCGGTTGTTTCGCATGCAGTTGAGGCTAAATCATGTATAGCACAACTATTTGAAGGTAAACCATTTGTTTCGCATGGATTTGAAGATATGCCTTCTACTTCGCATTGATTTGAAGCTGAATCATGTGTTTCGCTGTGATTTGTAGCTAACTCGTTTGTTTCGTATGCAGTTGAAGCTAAATTATGTTTATCAAAAGTATTTGAAGCTATAGCATTTGTTTCGCATGGATTTGAAGCTATGCCTTCTACTTCGCATTAATTTGAAGTTAAATCATGTGTTTCTCTTTGATTTGAAGCAAACTTGTTTGTTTCGCATGCAGTTGAAGCTAAATCATGTTTATCACAAGTATCTGAATCTAAACCATCTGTTTCGCAAGAATATGAAGCTATGAAGCTAAACCTTGTGTTCCGCATGAATTTGAAACTAAATGATGTGTTTCGCATGGATTTGAAGCTAACTCTTTTGTTTCGCCTGCATTTGAAGATAAATCATGTATATCACAAGTATTTGAAGCTAAACCGTTTGATTCGCATGGATTTGAAGCTAAGCCTTCTACTTCGAATTGATTTGCAGCTAAATCATGTGTTTCGCTTGGTTTTGAAGCTAACTCGGTTGTTTCGCATGCAGTTGAGGCTAAATCATGTATAGCACAACTATTTGAAGGTAAACCATTTGTTTCTCATGTATTTGAAGATAAGCCTTGTACTTCGCATTGAATTGAAGCTAACTCGATTGTTTCGCCTGCATATGAATCTACATCACTTATATCGCAATTATCTGAAGATAAATCGTTTGTGTCTCATGTATTTGAAGATAAGCCTTGTACTTCGCATCGATTTGAAGCTAAATCATGTGTTTCGCATGGATTTGAAGCTAACTCGTTTGTTTCGCCTGCAATTGAAGCTAAGCTTTCTACTTCGCATTGATTTGAAACTAAGTCTTCTACTTCGCATTGATTTGAAGGTAAATCATGTGTTTCGCTTGGATTTTAAGCTAACTCGTTTGTTTCGCCTGCATTTGAAGATAAATCATGTATATCACAAGTACTTGAAGCTCAACCGTTTGCTTCTCATGTATTTGAAGCTAAGCCGTCTATTTCGCATTGATTTGAAGCTAAATCATATGTTTCGCATGGATTTGAAGCTAACTCGTTTGTTTCGCATGCAGTTGAAGCTAAATCATGTTGATCAAAAGTATTTGAAGCTAAAGCATTTGTTTCGCATGGATTTGAAATTAAGCCCTCTACTTCGTACTGATTTGAAGCTAAATCATGTGTTTGGTTTGAATAAGAAACTAAGCCTTCTACTTCGCATTGATTTGAAGCTAATTCGTTTGTTTCGCATGCAGTTGAAGCTAAATCATGTAAATCACAAGTATTTGAATCTAAACCATTCGCTTCGCATGGATTTGAAGCAAAGCCTTCAACTTCGCCTTCATTTGAAGATAAATCATGTGTTTCGCATGAATTTGAAGCTAAATGATGTGTTTCGTTTGGTTTTGAAGCTAACTCTTTTGTTTCGCCTGCATTTGAAGATAAGTCATGTATAGCACAAGTATTTGAAGCTAAACCATTTGTTTCGCATGGATTTGAAGATAAGCCTACTACTTCGCATTGATTTGAACTTAACTCGATTGTTTCGCCTGCATTTGAAGCTATATTACTTATATCGCAATTATCTGAAGATAAATCAATTGTCTCTCATGTATTTGAAGCTAAGCCTTCCACTTCGCATTGATTTGAACCTTAATATTGTGTTTCGCTGGGATTTGAAGGTAAAGCGCTTGTTTCGCATGCATTTGAAGCTAAATTATGTATATCACAAGTATTTTAAGCTAAACCATTTGATTCGCATGGATTTGAAATTAAGCCTTCTACTTCGTACTGATTTGAAGCTAAATCATGTGTTTCGTTTGAATAAGAAACTAAGCCTTCTACTTCGCATTGATTTGAAGCTAATTCGTTTGTTTCGCATGCAGTTGAAGCTAAATCATGTAAATCACAAGTATTTGAAGCTAAACCATTCGCTTCGCATGGATTTGAGGCAAAGCCTTCAACTTCGCCTTCATTTGAAGATAAATCATGTGTTTCGCTTGGTTTTGCAGCTAACACGTTTGTTTCGCATGCAGTTGATGCTAAAACATGTACATCACAAGTATCTGAATCTAATCCATCTGTTTCGCAAGAATAGGAAGCTATGAAGCTAATCCATGTGATTCGCATGAATTTGAAACTAAATCATGTGTTTCGCATGGATTTGAAGCTGTATCACTTATATCGCAATTATGTGAAAATAAATCATTTGTGTCTCATGTGTTTGAAGCTAAGCCTTCTACTTCGCATTGATTCGAAGCTAAATCATGTGAATCGCATCGATTTGAAGCTAACTTGTTTGTTTCGCATGCAGTTGAATCTAAATCATGTATATCACAAGTATTTGAAGCTAAACCATTTGTTTCGGATTGATTTGAAGGTAACCCTTCTACTTCGCATTGATTTGCAGCTAAATCATGTGTTTCGCTTGGTTTTGAAGCTAACTCGATTGTTTCGCATGCAGTTGAGGCTAAATCATGTATAGCACAACTATTTGAAGGTAAACCATTTGTTTCGCATGAATTTGAAGCTAAATGATGTGTTTCGCTTGGTTTTGAAGCTAACTCTTTTGTTTCGCCTGCATTTGAAGATAAGTCATGTATAGCACAAGTATTTGAAGCTAAACCATTTGTTTCGCATGGATTTGTAGATAAGCCTACTACTTCGCATTGATTTGAACTTAACTCGATTGTTTCGCCTGCATTTGAAGCTATATTACTTATATCGCAATTATCTGAAGATAAATCATTTGTTTCTCATGTATTTGAAGCTAAGCCTTCCACTTCGCATTGATTTGAACCTAAATAATGTGTTTCGCTTGGATTTGAAGGTAAAGCGCTTGTTTCGCATGCATTTGAAGCTAAATTATGTATATCACAAGTATTTTAAGCTAAACCATTTGATTCGCATGGATTTGAAATTAAGCCTTCTACTTCGTATTGATTTGAAGCTAAATCAAGTGTTTCGTTTGAATAAGAAACTAAGCCTTCTACTTCGCATTGATTTGAAGCTAATTCGTTTGTTTCGCCTGCATTTGAAGTTTAATCATGTACATCACAAGTATTTGAAGCTAAACCATTTTTTTTCGCATGGATTTGATGATAAGCCTCCTACTTCGCATTAATTTGAAGCTAACTCGATTGATTCGACTGCATTTGAATATATATCACTTATATCGCAATTATCTGAAGATAAATCATTTGCTTCTCATGTGTTTGAAGCTAAGCCTTCTATTTCGCATTGATTCGAAGCTAAATCATGTGAATCGCATCGATTTGAAGCTAACTTGTTTGTTTCGCATGCAGTTGAATCTAAATCATGTATATCACAAGTATTTGAAGCTAAACCATTTGTTTCGGATTGATTTGAAGGTAACCCTTCTACTTCGCATTGATTTGCAGCTAAATCATGTGTTTCGCTTGGTTTTGAAGCTAACTCGGTTGTTTCGCATGCAGTTGAGGCTAAATCATGTATAGCACAACTATTTGAAGGTAAACCATTTGTTTCGCATGGATTTGAAGATATGCCTTCTACTTCGCATTGATTTGAAGCTGAATCATGTGTTTCGCTGTGATTTGTAGCTAACTCGTTTGTTTCGTATGCAGTTGAAGCTAAATTATGTTTATCAAAAGTATTTGAAGCTATAGCATTTGTTTCGCATGGATTTGAAGCTATGCCTTCTACTTCGCATTAATTTGAAGTTAAATCATGTGTTTCTCTTTGATTTGAAGCAAACTTGTTTGTTTCGCATGCAGTTGAAGCTAAATCATGTTTATCACAAGTATCTGAATCTAAACCATCTGTTTCGCAAGAATATGAAGCTATGAAGCTAAACCTTGTGTTCCGCATGAATTTGAAACTAAATGATGTGTTTCGCATGGATTTGAAGCTAACTCTTTTGTTTCGCCTGCATTTGAAGATAAATCATGTATATCACAAGTATTTGAAGCTAAACCGTTTGATTCGCATGGATTTGAAGCTAAGCCTTCTACTTCGAATTGATTTGCAGCTAAATCATGTGTTTCGCTTGGTTTTGAAGCTAACTCGGTTGTTTCGCATGCAGTTGAGGCTAAATCATGTATAGCACAACTATTTGAAGGTAAACCATTTGTTTCTCATGTATTTGAAGATAAGCCTTGTACTTCGCATTGAATTGAAGCTAACTCGATTGTTTCGCCTGCATATGAATCTACATCACTTATATCGCAATTATCTGAAGATAAATCGTTTGTGTCTCATGTATTTGAAGATAAGCCTTGTACTTCGCATCGATTTGAAGCTAAATCATGTGTTTCGCATGGATTTGAAGCTAACTCGTTTGTTTCGCCTGCAATTGAAGCTAAGCTTTCTACTTCGCATTGATTTGAAGCTAATTCGTTTGTTTCGCATGCAGTTGAAGCTAAATCATGTAAATCACAAGTATTTGAATCTAAACCATTCGCTTCGCATGGATTTGAAGCAAAGCCTTCAACTTCGCCTTCATTTGAAGATAAATCATGTGTTTCGCATGAATTTGAAGCTAAATGATGTGTTTCGTTTGGTTTTGAAGCTAACTCTTTTGTTTCGCCTGCATTTGAAGATAAGTCATGTATAGCACAAGTATTTGAAGCTAAACCATTTGTTTCGCATGGATTTGAAGATAAGCCTACTACTTCGCATTGATTTGAACTTAACTCGATTGTTTCGCCTGCATTTGAAGCTATATTACTTATATCGCAATTATCTGAAGATAAATCAATTGTCTCTCATGTATTTGAAGCTAAGCCTTCCACTTCGCATTGATTTGAACCTTAATATTGTGTTTCGCTGGGATTTGAAGGTAAAGCGCTTGTTTCGCATGCATTTGAAGCTAAATTATGTATATCACAAGTATTTTAAGCTAAACCATTTGATTCGCATGGATTTGAAATTAAGCCTTCTACTTCGTACTGATTTGAAGCTAAATCATGTGTTTCGTTTGAATAAGAAACTAAGCCTTCTACTTCGCATTGATTTGAAGCTAATTCGTTTGTTTCGCATGCAGTTGAAGCTAAATCATGTAAATCACAAGTATTTGAAGCTAAACCATTCGCTTCGCATGGATTTGAGGCAAAGCCTTCAACTTCGCCTTCATTTGAAGATAAATCATGTGTTTCGCTTGGTTTTGCAGCTAACACGTTTGTTTCGCATGCAGTTGATGCTAAAACATGTACATCACAAGTATCTGAATCTAATCCATCTGTTTCGCAAGAATAGGAAGCTATGAAGCTAATCCATGTGATTCGCATGAATTTGAAACTAAATCATGTGTTTCGCATGGATTTGAAGCTGTATCACTTATATCGCAATTATGTGAAAATAAATCATTTGTGTCTCATGTGTTTGAAGCTAAGCCTTCTACTTCGCATTGATTCGAAGCTAAATCATGTGAATCGCATCGATTTGAAGCTAACTTGTTTGTTTCGCATGCAGTTGAATCTAAATCATGTATATCACAAGTATTTGAAGCTAAACCATTTGTTTCGGATTGATTTGAAGGTAACCCTTCTACTTCGCATTGATTTGCAGCTAAATCATGTGTTTCGCTTGGTTTTGAAGCTAACTCGATTGTTTCGCATGCAGTTGAGGCTAAATCATGTATAGCACAACTATTTGAAGGTAAACCATTTGTTTCGCATGAATTTGAAGCTAAATGATGTGTTTCGCTTGGTTTTGAAGCTAACTCTTTTGTTTCGCCTGCATTTGAAGATAAGTCATGTATAGCACAAGTATTTGAAGCTAAACCATTTGTTTCGCATGGATTTGTAGATAAGCCTACTACTTCGCATTGATTTGAACTTAACTCGATTGTTTCGCCTGCATTTGAAGCTATATTACTTATATCGCAATTATCTGAAGATTAATCATTTGTTTCTCATGTATTTGAAGCTAAGCCTTCCACTTCGCATTGATTTGAACCTAAATAATGTGTTTCGCTTGGATTTGAAGGTAAAGCGCTTGTTTCGCATGCATTTGAAGCTAAATTATGTATATCACAAGTATTTTAAGCTAAACCATTTGATTCGCATGGATTTGAAATTAAGCCTTCTACTTCGCATTGATTTGAAGCTAATTCGTTTGTTTCGCCTGCATTTGAAGTTTAATCATGTACATCACAAGTATTTGAAGCTAAACCATTTGTTTCGCATGGATTTGTAGATAAGCCTACTACTTCGCATTGATTTGAACTTAACTCGATTGTTTCGCCTGCATTTGAAGCTATATTACTTATATCGCAATTATCTGAAGATAAATCATTTGTTTCTCATGTATTTGAAGCTAAGCCTTCCACTTCGCATTGATTTGAACCTAAATAATGTGTTTCGCTTGGATTTGAAGGTAAAGCGCTTGTTTCGCATGCATTTGAAGCTAAATTATGTATATCACAAGTATTTTAAGCTAAACCATTTGATTCGCATGGATTTGAAATTAAGCCTTCTACTTCGCATTGATTTGAAGCTAATTCGTTTGTTTCGCCTGCATTTGAAGTTTAATCATGTACATCACAAGTATTTGAAGCTAAACCATTTTTTTTCGCATGGATTTGATGATAAGCCTCCTACTTCGCATTAATTTGAAGCTAACTCGATTGATTCGACTGCATTTGAATATATATCACTTATATCGCAATTATCTGAAGATAAATCATTTGCTTCTCATGTGTTTGAAGCTAAGCCTTCTATTTCGCATTGATTCGAAGCTAAATCATGTGAATCGCATCGATTTGAAGCTAACTTGTTTGTTTCGCATGCAGTTGAATCTAAATCATGTATATCACAAGTATTTGAAGCTAAACCATTTGTTTCGGATTGATTTGAAGGTAACCCTTCTACTTCGCATTGATTTGCAGCTAAATCATGTGTTTCGCTTGGTTTTGAAGCTAACTCGGTTGTTTCGCATGCAGTTGAGGCTAAATCATGTATAGCACAACTATTTGAAGGTAAACCATTTGTTTCGCATGGATTTGAAGATATGCCTTCTACTTCGCATTGATTTGAAGCTAACTCGTTTGTTTCGCCTGCAATTGAAGCTAAGCTTTCTACTTCGCATTGATTTGAAGCTAATTCGTTTGTTTCGCATGCAGTTGAAGCTAAATCATGTAAATCACAAGTATTTGAATCTAAACCATTCGCTTCGCATGGATTTGAAGCAAAGCCTTCAACTTCGCCTTCATTTGAAGATAAATCATGTGTTTCGCATGAATTTGAAGCTAAATGATGTGTTTCGTTTGGTTTTGAAGCTAACTCTTTTGTTTCGCCTGCATTTGAAGATAAGTCATGTATAGCACAAGTATTTGAAGCTAAACCATTTGTTTCGCATGGATTTGAAGATAAGCCTACTACTTCGCATTGATTTGAACTTAACTCGATTGTTTCGCCTGCATTTGAAGCTATATTACTTATATCGCAATTATCTGAAGATAAATCAATTGTCTCTCATGTATTTGAAGCTAAGCCTTCCACTTCGCATTGATTTGAACCTTAATATTGTGTTTCGCTGGGATTTGAAGGTAAAGCGCTTGTTTCGCATGCATTTGAAGCTAAATTATGTATATCACAAGTATTTTAAGCTAAACCATTTGATTCGCATGGATTTGAAATTAAGCCTTCTACTTCGTACTGATTTGAAGCTAAATCATGTGTTTCGTTTGAATAAGAAACTAAGCCTTCTACTTCGCATTGATTTGAAGCTAATTCGTTTGTTTCGCATGCAGTTGAAGCTAAATCATGTAAATCACAAGTATTTGAAGCTAAACCATTCGCTTCGCATGGATTTGAGGCAAAGCCTTCAACTTCGCCTTCATTTGAAGATAAATCATGTGTTTCGCTTGGTTTTGCAGCTAACACGTTTGTTTCGCATGCAGTTGATGCTAAAACATGTACATCACAAGTATCTGAATCTAATCCATCTGTTTCGCAAGAATAGGAAGCTATGAAGCTAATCCATGTGATTCGCATGAATTTGAAACTAAATCATGTGTTTCGCATGGATTTGAAGCTGTATCACTTATATCGCAATTATGTGAAAATAAATCATTTGTGTCTCATGTGTTTGAAGCTAAGCCTTCTACTTCGCATTGATTCGAAGCTAAATCATGTGAATCGCATCGATTTGAAGCTAACTTGTTTGTTTCGCATGCAGTTGAATCTAAATCATGTATATCACAAGTATTTGAAGCTAAACCATTTGTTTCGGATTGATTTGAAGGTAACCCTTCTACTTCGCATTGATTTGCAGCTAAATCATGTGTTTCGCTTGGTTTTGAAGCTAACTCGATTGTTTCGCATGCAGTTGAGGCTAAATCATGTATAGCACAACTATTTGAAGGTAAACCATTTGTTTCGCATGAATTTGAAGCTAAATGATGTGTTTCGCTTGGTTTTGAAGCTAACTCTTTTGTTTCGCCTGCATTGAAGATAAGTCATGTATAGCACAAGTATTTGAAGCTAAACCATTTGTTTCGCATGGATTGTAGATAAAGCCTACTACTTCGCATTGATTTGAACTTAACTCGATTGTTTCGCCTGCATTTGAAGCTATATTACTTATATCGCAATTATCTGAAGATAAATCATTTGTTTCTCATGTATTTGAAGCTAAGCCTTCCACTTCGCATTGATTTGAACCTAAATAATGTGTTTCGCTTGGATTTGAAGGTAAAGCGCTTGTTTCGCATGCATTTGAAGCTAAATTATGTATATCACAAGTATTTTAAGCTAAACCATTTGATTCGCATGGATTTGAAATTAAGCCTTCTACTTCGTATTGATTTGAAGCTAAATCAAGTGTTTCGTTTGAATAAGAAACTAAGCCTTCTACTTCGCATTGATTTGAAGCTAATTCGTTTGTTTCGCCTGCATTTGAAGTTTAATCATGTACATCACAAGTATTTGAAGCTAAACCATTTTTTTTCGCATGGATTTGATGATAAGCCTCCTACTTCGCATTAATTTGAAGCTAACTCGATTGATTCGACTGCATTTGAATATATATCACTTATATCGCAATTATCTGAAGATAAATCATTTGCTTCTCATGTGTTTGAAGCTAAGCCTTCTATTTCGCATTGATTCGAAGCTAAATCATGTGAATCGCATCGATTTGAAGCTAACTTGTTGTTTCGCATGCAGTTGAATCTAAATCATGTATATCACAAGTATTTGAAGCTAAACCATTTGTTCGGATTGATTTGAAGGTAACCCTTCTACTTCGCATTGATTTGCAGCTAAATCATGTGTTTCGCTGGTTTTGAAGCTAACTCGGTTGTTTCGCATGCAGTTGAGGCTAAATCATGTATAGCACAACTATTTGAAGTAAACCATTTGTTTCGCATGGATTTGAAGATATGCCTTCTACTTCGCATTGATTTGAAGCTGAATCATGTGTTTCGCTGTGATTTGTAGCTAACTCGTTTGTTTCGTATGCAGTTGAAGCTAAATTATGTTTATCAAAAGTATTTGAAGCTATAGCATTTGTTTCGCATGGATTTGAAGCTATGCCTTCTACTTCGCATTAATTTGAAGTTAAATCATGTGTTTCTCTTTGATTTGAAGCAAACTTGTTTGTTTCGCATGCAGTTGAAGCTAAATCATGTTTATCACAAGTATCTGAATCTAAACCATCTGTTTCGCAAGAATATGAAGCTATGAAGCTAAACCTTGTGTTCCGCATGAATTTGAAACTAAATGATGTGTTTCGCATGGATTGAAAGCTAACTCTTTTGTTTCGCCTGCATTTGAAGATAAATCATGTATATCACAGTATTTGAAGCTAAACCGTTTGATTCGCATGGATTTGAAGCTAAGCCTTCTACTTCGAATTGATTTGCAGCTAAATCATGTGTTTCGCTTGGTTTTGAAGCTAACTCGGTTGTTTCGCATGCAGTTGAGGCTAAATCATGTATAGCACAACTATTTGAAGGTAAACCATTTGTTTCTCATGTATTTGAAGATAAGCCTTGTACTTCGCATTGAATTGAAGCTAACTCGATTGTTTCGCCTGCATATGAATCTACATCACTTATATCGCAATTATCTGAAGATAAATCGTTTGTGTCTCATGTATTTGAAGATAAGCCTTGTACTTCGCATCGATTTGAAGCTAAATCATGTGTTTCGCATGGATTTGAAGCTAACTCGTTTGTTTCGCCTGCAATTGAAGCTAAGCTTTCTACTTCGCATTGATTTGAAGCTAATTCGTTTGTTTCGCATGCAGTTGAAGCTAAATCATGTAAATCACAAGTATTTGAATCTAAACCATTCGCTTCGCATGGATTGAAGCAAAGCCTTCAACTTCGCCTTCATTTGAAGATAAATCATGTGTTTCGCATGAATTTGAAGCTAAATGATGTGTTTCGTTTGGTTTTGAAGCTAACTCTTTTGTTTCGCCTGCATTTGAAGATAAGTCATGTATAGCACAAGTATTTTGAAGCTAAACCATTTGTTTCGCATGGATTTGAAGATAAGCCTACTACTTCGCATTGATTTGAACTTAACTCGATTGTTTCGCCTGCATTTGAAGCTATATTACTTATATCGCAATTATCTGAAGATAAATCAATTGTCTCTCATGTATTTGAAGCTAAGCCTTCCACTTCGCATTGATTTGAACCTTAATATTGTGTTTCGCTGGGATTTTGAAGGTAAAGCGCTTGTTTCGCATGCATTTGAAGCTAAATTATGTATTTCACAAGTATTTTAAGCTAAACCATTTGATTCGCATGGATTTGAAATTAAGCCTTCTACTTCGTACTGATTTGAAGCTAAATCATGTGTTTCGTTTGAATAAGAAACTAAGCCTTCTACTTCGCATTGATTTGAAGCTAATTCGTTTGTTTCGCATGCAGTTGAAGCTAAATCATGTAAATCACAAGTATTTGAAGCTAAACCATTCGCTTCGCATGGATTTGAGGCAAAGCCTTCAACTTCGCCTTCATTTGAAGATAAATCATGTGTTTCGCTTGGTTTTGCAGCTAACACGTTTGTTTCGCATGCAGTTGATGCTAAAACATGTACATCACAAGTATCTGAATCTAATCCATCTGTTTCGCAAGAATAGGAAGCTATGAAGCTAATCCATGTGATTCGCATGAATTTGAAACTAAATCATGTGTTTCGCATGGATTTGAAGCTGTATCACTTATATCGCAATTATGTGAAAATAAATCATTTGTGTCTCATGTGTTTGAAGCTAAGCCTTCTACTTCGCATTGATTCGAAGCTAAATCATGTGAATCGCAATCGATTTGAAGCTAACTTGTTTGTTTCGCATGCAGTTGAATCTAAATCATGTATATCACAAGTATTTGAAGCTAAACCATTTGTTTCGGATTGATTTGAAGGTAACCCTTCTACTTCGCATTGATTTGCAGCTAAATCATGTGTTTCGCTTGGTTTTGAAGCTAACTCGATTGTTTCGCATGCAGTTGAGGCTAAATCATGTATAGCACAACTATTTGAAGGTAAACCATTTGTTTCGCATGAATTTGAAGCTAAATGATGTGTTTCGCTTGGTTTTGAAGCTAACTCTTTTGTTTCGCCTGCATTTGAAGATAAGTCATGTATAGCACAAGTATTTGAAGCTAAACCATTTGTTTCGCATGGATTTGTAGATAAGCCTACTACTTCGCATTGATTTGAACTTAACTCGATTGTTTCGCCTGCATTTGAAGCTATATTACTTATATCGCAATTATCTGAAGATAAATCATTTGTTTCTCATGTATTTGAAGCTAAGCCTTCCACTTCGCATTGATTTGAACCTAAATAATGTGTTTCGCTTGGATTTGAAGGTAAAGCGCTTGTTTCGCATGCATTTGAAGCTAAATTATGTATATCACAAGTATTTTAAGCTAAACCATTTGATTCGCATGGATTTGAAATTAAGCCCTTCTACTTCGTACTGATTTGAAGCTAAATCAAGTGTTTCGTTTGAATAAGAAACTAAGCCTTCTACTTCGCATTGATTTGAAGCTAATTCGTTTGTTTCGCCTGCATTTGAAGTTTAATCATGTACATCACAAGTATTTGAAGCTAAACCATTTTTTTTCGCATGGATTTGATGATAAGCCTCCTACTTCGCATTAATTTGAAGCTAACTCGATTGATTCGACTGCATTTGAATATATATCACTTATATCGCAATTATCTGAAGATAAATCATTTGCTTCTCATGTGTTTGAAGCTAAGCCTTCTATTTCGCATTGATTTGAATGTAAATCATGTGTTTCGCTTGGATTTGAAGCTAACTCGTTTGTTTCGCATGGGTTTGAAGCTAATTCATGTTTATCACAAGTATCTGAATATAAGCCATCTGTTTCGCATGAATATTAAGCTAAACCATGTGTTTCGCATGAATTTGAAGCTAAACCATTGGTTTCGCATGGATTTGAAGATAAGCCTACTACTTCGCATTGATTTGAACTTAACTCGATTGTTTCGCCTGCATTTGAAGCTATATTACTTATATCGCAATTATCTGAAGATAAATCATTTGTTTCTCATGTATTTGAAGCTAAGCCTTCCACTTCGCATTGATTTGAACCTAAATAATGTGTTTCGCTTGGATTTGAAGGTAAAGCGCTTGTTTCGCATGCAGTTGAAGCTAAATCATGTATATCACAAGTATTTGAAGCTAAACCATTTGTTTCGGGTTGATTTGAAGCTAAGCCTTCTACTTCGCATTGATTTAAATCTAAATCGTGTGTATGGCATGGATTTGCAGCTAACTCGTTTGTTTCGCCTGCATTTGAAGTTAAATCATGTACATCACAAGTATTTGAAGCTAAACCATTTTTTTCGCATGGATTTGATGATAAGCCTCCTACTTCGCATTAATTTGAAGCTAACTCGATTGATTCGACTGCATTTGAATCTATATCACTTATATCGCAATTATCTGAAGATAAATCATTTGCTTCTCAAGTATTTGAAGCTAAGCCGTCTATTTCGCATTGATTTGAAGCTAAATCATATGTTTCGCATGGATTTGAAGCTAACTCGTTTGTTTCGCATGCAGTTGAAGCTAAATCATGTTTATCAAAAGTATCTGAATCTAAACCATTCGTTTCGCAAGAATATGAAGCTATGAAGCTAAACCATGTGTTTCGCATGAATTTGAAGCTAAATGATGTGTTTCGCATGGATTTGAAGCTAAGCCTTCTACTTGACATTGATTTGAATTTAAATCATGTGTTTCTCTTGGATTTGAAGCTAACTTGTTTGTTTCGCAAACAGTTGAAGCTAAATCATGTTTATCACAAGTATCTGAATCTAAACCATTCGTTTCGCAAGAATATGAAGCTATGAAGCTAAACCATGTGTTTCGCATGAATTTGAAGCTAAATGATGTGTTTCGCATGGATTTGAAGATAACTCTTTTGTTTCGCCTGCATTTGAAGATAAATCATGCATATCACAAGTATTTGAATCTAAACCATTTGTTTCGCATTGATTTGAAGATAAGCTTTCTACTTTGCATTGATTTGAAGCTAACTCGATTGTTTCGCCTGCATTTGCAGCTACATCACATATATCGCAATTATCTGAAGATAAATCATTTGTTTCTCATGTATTTGAAGCTAAGCCTTCCACTTCGCATTGATTTGAACCTAAATAATGTGTTTCGCTTGGATTTGAAGGTAAAGCGCTTGTTTCGCATGCAGTTGAAGCTAAATCATGTATATCACAAGTATTTGAAGCTAAACCATTTGTTTCGGGTTGATTTGAAGCTAAGCCTTCTACTTCGCATTGATTTAAATCTAAATCGTGTGTATGGCATGGATTTGCAGCTAACTCGTTTGTTTCGCCTGCATTTGAAGTTAAATCATGTACATCACAAGTATTTGAAGCTAAACCATTTTTTTCGCATGGATTTGATGATAAGCCTCCTACTTCGCATTAATTTGAAGCTAACTCGATTGATTCGACTGCATTTGAATCTATATCACTTATATCGCAATTATCTGAAGATAAATCATTTGCTTCTCAAGTATTTGAAGCTAAGCCGTCTATTTCGCATTGATTTGAAGCTAAATCATATGTTTCGCATGGATTTGAAGCTAACTTGTTTGTTTCGCATGCAGTTGAAGCTAAATCATGTTTATCACAAGTATCTGAATCTAACCAATCTGTTTCGCAAGAATATGAAGCTATGAAGCTAAACCATGTGTTTCGCATGAATTTGAAGCTAAACGATGTGTTTAGCATGGATTTGAAGCTAACTCTTTTGTTTCGAATGCAGATGAAGCTAAATCACGTATATCACAAGTATTTGAAGCTAAACAATTTGTTTCGCATGGATTTAAAGCTATGCCTTCAAGTTCGCATTGATTTGAAGCTAAGTCATTTGTATCGCTTGAATTTGAAGCTAACTCGTTCGTTTCCCATGCATTTGAAGCCAAATTATGTATATCACAAGTATTTTAAGCTAAACCATTTGATTCGCATGGATTTGAAAATAAGCCTTCTACTTCGTACTGATTTGAAGCTAAATCATGTGTTTCGTTTGAATTTGAAACTAAGCCTTCTACTTCGCATTGATTCGAAGCTAAATCATGTGAATCGCATGGATTTGAAGCTAACTCGTTTGTTTCGCATGCAGTTGAAGCTAAATCATGTATATCACAAGTATTTGAAGCTAAACCATTTGTTTCGCATGGATTCGAAGCTAAGCCTTCTACTTCGCATTGATTTGAAGCTAAATCAAGTGTTTCGCTTGGATATGAAGCTTACTCGTTTGTTTTTCCAGCATTTGAAGCTATATCACTTATATCGCAAGTATTTGAAGCTAAATCACTTGTGTCGCATGGATTTGATGCTAAGCCTTCTACTTCGCATTGATTTGGAGCTAAATCATGGGTTTCGCATGGATTTAAAGCTAACACGTTTGTTTCGCATATAGTTGAAGCTAAATCATGCATATCACAAGTATTTGAAGCTAAACCATTTGTTTCGCATTGGTTTTGATGCTAAGGCTTCTACTTCGCATTGATTTGAAGCTAAATCAAGTGTTTCGATTGGATTTGAGGCTAACTCGTTTGTTTCGCATGCAGTTGAAGCTAAATCATGTATATCACAAGTATTTGAAGATAATCCATTTGTTTTGCATGGATTCGAAAATCAGTCTTCTATTTCGCATTGATTTGAAGCTAAATCATGTGTTTCTCATGGATTTAAAGCTAACACGTTTGTTTCGCTTGCAGTTGAATCAAAATCATGTATATCGCAAGCATTTGAAGCTAAATCATTTGTGTCGCATGGATTCGAAAATCAGCCTTCTATTTCGCATTGATTTGAAGCTAAATCATGTGTTTCTCATGGATTTGAAGTTAACTCGTTAGTTTCGCATGCAGTTGAAGCTAAATCATGTTTATCACAAGTATTTGAAGCTAAACCATTTGTTTCGCATGGGTCAGAAAATCAGCCTTCTATTTCGCATTGATTTGAAGCTAAATGATGTGTTTCGTTTGGATTTGAAGAAAACTCGTTTGTTTCGCATGCAGTTGAAGCTATATCACTTATGCTCTCAAGTATTTGAAGCCAAATCATTCGTTTCGCATGCAGTTGGAGCTAAGCCTTCCACTTCCCATTGTTTTCAAGATAAATCATGTGTTTCGCTTGGATTTCAAACTAACTCGTTTGTTTCGCATGCAGTTGAAGCTAAATCATGTTTATCACAAGTATTTGAAGCTAAACCATTTGTTTCGCATTGGTTTTGAAGCTAAGCCATCTACTTCGCATTGATTTCACTCGTTTGTTTTTCCAGCATTTGAAGCTATATTACTTATATCGCAAGTAGTTGAAGCTGAACCATTTGTTTCATTGAATATTAAGCTAAACCATGTGCTTCGAATGAATTTAAGCTAAATCATGTGTTTCGCATGTATTTGAAGCTAAAACGTTTGTTTCGCCTGCATGTGAAGCTAAATCATGTATATCACAAGTATTTGAAGCTAATCCATTTGATTCCCATGGATTTGAAGATAAGCCTTCCACTTCGCATTGATTTGAAGCTAAATCATGTGTTTCGCTTGGATTTGAAGCTAACTCGTTTCTTTCGCATGCTGTTGAAGCTCAATCATGTATATCACAAGTATTTGAAGCTAAACCATTTGTTTCGCATGGATTCGAAGCTAAGCCTTCTAATTCGCATTGATTTGAAGCTAAATCATGTGTTTCGCATGGATTTGAAGCTAAGCCTTCTACTTCGCATTGATTGGATGCTAAGCATTTGTTTCGCATGTATTTGAAGCTAGGACTTCTACTTTGCATGAAATTGAAGTTAAGTCATGTGTTTCGCTTGGATTTGAAGCTAACTCGTTTGTTTCGCAAGCATTTGAAGTTAAATTATGTATATTACAAGCATTTTAAGCTAAACCATTTGATTCGCATGGATTTGAAACTAAGCCTTCTACTTCGTACTGATTTGAAGCTAAATCATGTGTTTCGCTTGGTTTTGCAGCCTACTCGTTTATTTCGCCAACATTTGAAGCTAATTCATGTATATCAAAGGTATTTGAAGCTGAACCATTTGTTTTGCATGAATATTAAGCTAAACCATGTGTTTTGAACGTTTTTGAAGCTGAATTACATGTTTCGCTTGGATTTGAAGCTAATTCGTTTGTTTCGCATGCAGTTGAAGTTAAATCATGTATATCACAAGTATTTGAAGCTAAACCATGTGTTTCGCATGGATTTGAAGCTAACTCGTTTTTTTCGCCTGCATTTGAAGGTATATCGCTTATATCGCAATTATCTGAAGATAAATCATTTGTTTCTCATGTATTTGAAGTTAAGGCTACCACTGCGCATTTATTTGAAGCTAAATCATGTGTTTCTCTTGAATTTGAAGTTAACTCGTTTGTTTCTCATGCAGTTGAAGTTAAATCATGTATATCACAAGTATTTGAAGCTGAACCATTTGTTTCGCGTGGATTCGGAGATAAGCCTTCTACTGCGCATTGATTTGAAGCTAAATATTTTGTCTCGCTTGGATTTGAAGCTAACTCGTTTGTTTCGCATGAATTTGAAGCTAAATTATGTATATTACAAGTATTTTAAGCTAAACCATTTGATTCGCATGGATTTGAAACTAAGCCTTCTACTTCGTACTGATTTGAAGCTAAATCATGTGTTTCGCATGGTTTCGAATATATTCCTTCTACTTCGCATTGATTTGTAGGTAAATCATGTGTTTCGCATGGATTTGCAACTAACTCGTTTGTTTCGCATGCATTTGAAGCTATAACACTTCTATTCGCAAGTATTTGAAACTTAATCATTCCATCGCATGTATCTGAAGCTAAGCCTTCAACTTCGCATTGATTTGAAGCTAAATCATGTGCTTCGCTCGGATTTCAAGATAACTCGTTTGTTTCGCATGCCGCTGAAGCTAAATCATGTATACCACGAGTATTTGGACCTAAAACATTTGTTTCTCACGTATGTGAAGCTAAGCCTACCACTACGCATTGATTTGAAGCTAAATCATGTGTTTCGCATGGATTTGAACCTCACTCGTTTTTTTGGCATGCACTTAAAGCTAAATCATGTATATCACAAGTATTTGAAGCTAAACCATTTGTTTCGCAGGGATTTGAAGATAAGCCTTCTACTTCGCATTGATTTGAAGCTAACTCGATTGTTTCGCATGCAGTTGAAGATAAATCATGTGTAAAACAAGTATTTCAAGATAAACCATTTGTTTCGCATGGATTTGAAGATAAGCCTCCTCCGTTGCATTGATTTGATGCTAAATCATGTGTTTCGCATGGATTTCAAGATAACTCGTTTCTTTCGCATGCAGATGAAGCTAAATCATGTATATCACAAGTATTTGAAGCTAAACCATTTGTATAGCAAGGATTTGAAACTAAACCATGTGATTCGCAAGAATTTGAAGCTAAATCATGTGTTTAGCTTGGATTTGAAGCTAACTCGTTTGTTTCGCAGTAGAGTTGATGCTAAATCATGTATAAAACATGTATTTGAAGCTAAACCATTTATTTCGTATGCATTTGAAGCTAAGTCTTCTACTCTGCTTGAAATTGAAGCTAAAACATGTGTTACGCATGGATTTGATGTTAACTCGTTTGTTTCGCATGCAGTTGAAACTAAATCATCTATATCACAAGTATTTTTAACTAAACCATTTGTTTCGCATGGATTTGAAGCTAAGCCTTCTACATCGGATTAATTTGAAGCTAAATCATGAGTTACGCTTGGATTTCAAGCTCACGCTTTTGTTTCTCATGTATTTGAAGCTAAGTCTTCCACTTCGCTTTGATTTGAACCTAAATAATGTTTTTCGCTTGGATTTGAAGGTAAAGCGTTTGTTTCGCATGAATTTGAAGCTATGCCTTCTACTTCGCATTGATTTGAAGCTAAATCGTGTGTTTCGCTTGGATTTGAACCTAACTAGTTTGTTTCGCATGCAGTTGAAGCTGTATCACATATATTCGCAAGTATTTGAAGCTAAATCATTCGAGTCGCATGGATTTGAAGCTAAGCCTTCGACTTCGTATTGATTTGAAGCTAAATCATGTATTCGCTTGGATTTGAAGCCAACTCGTTTGCTTCGCCTGCAGTTCAAGCTAAATCATGTATATCACAAGTATTGGCAGCTAAACCATTGGTTTCGCATGGATTTGAAGATAAGCCTTCTACTTCGCACTGATTTGAAGCTAAATCATGTGTTTCGCATGGATTTGAAGCTGAGTCGTTTCTTTGACATGCAGTTGAAGCTAAATCATGTATATCACAAGTATTTGAAGCTAAACCATTTGTTTCGCATGGACTTGAAGATAATCCGTTTACTTCGCATTGATTTGAAGCTAAACCATATTTTTCGCATGGATTTGAAGCTAAACCTTCTACTTCGCATTGATTTGAAACTAAATCATGTGTTTTGCTTGTATTTGAAGCTAACTCGTTTGTTTCGCATGCAGTTGAAGCTAAATCATGTTTATCACAAGTATCTGAATCTAAACCATCTGTTTCGCAAGAATATGAATCTATGAAGCTAAACCATGTGTTTCGCATGAATTTGAAGCTAAATGATGTGTTCCGCATGCATTTGAAGATAACTCTTTTGTTTCGCCTGCATTTCAAGATAAATCATGTATATCACAAGTATTTGATGCTAGTCCGTTTGATTCGCATTGATTGGAAGCTAACCCTTCTACTTCGCACTGATTTGCAGCTAGATCATGTGTTTCGCTGGGATTTGAAGCTAAACCATGTGTTTCGCATGGATTTGAAGCTAACTCATTTTTTTCGCCTGCATTTGAAGATAAATCATGTGTATCACAAGTATTTGAAGCTAATCCATTTGTTCGCATGGATTCGAAGATAAGACTTCTACTTCGCATTGATTTGAAGCTAAATCGTGTGTTTCGCATGGATTTGAAGCTAACTCGTTTGTATCGCCTGCATTTGAATCTAAGTCATGTATATCATAAGTATTTGAAGTTAAACGATTTTTCTCGCATGGATTCGACGATAAGCCTCCTACTTCGCATTGATTTGAAGCTAAATCATGTGTTTCGCTTGAATTTGAAGCTACCTCGTTTGTTTCGCATGCAGTTGAAGCTAATTCATGTTTATGACAAGTATCTGAAGCTAAACCATTTGTTTCGCATGAATTTGAAGCTAAATGATGTGTTTCGCTTGGTTTTGAAGCTAACTCTTTTGTTTCGCCCGCATTTGATGATAAGTCATGTATAGCACAAGTATTTGAAGCTAAACCATTTGTTTCGCATGGATTTGAAGATAAGCCTACTACTTCGCATTGATTTGAACTTAACTCGATTGTTTCGCCTGCATTTGAAGCTATATTACATATATCGCAATTATCTGAAGATAGATCATTTGTTTCTCATGTATTTGAAGCTAAGCCTTCCACTTCGCATTGATTTGAACCTAAATAATGTGTTTCGCTTGGATTTGAAGGTAAAGCGCTTGTTTCGCATGCATTAGAAGCTAAATTATGTATATCACAAGTATTTTAAGCTAAACCATTTGATTCGCATGGATTTGAAATTAAGCCCTCTACTTCGTACTGATTTGAAGCTAAATCATGTGTTTGGTTTGAATAAGAAACTAAGCCTTCTACTTCGCATTGATTTGAAGCTAATTCGTTTGTTTCGCATGCAGTTGAAGCTAAATCATGTAAATCACAAGTATTTGAATCTAAACCATTCGCTTCGCATGGATTTGAAGCAAAGCCTTCAACTTCGCCTTCATTTGAAGATAAATCATGTGTTTCGCATGAATTTGAAGCTAAATGATGTGTTTCGTTTGGTTTTGAAGCTAACTCTTTTGTTTCGCCTGCATTTGAAGATAAGTCATGTATAGCACAAGTATTTGAAGCTAAACCATTTGTTTCGCATGGATTTGAAGATAAGCCTACTACTTCGCATTGATTTGAACTTAACTCGATTGTTTCGCCTGCATTTGAAGCTATATTACTTATATCGCAATTATCTGAAGATAAATCAATTGTCTCTCATGTATTTGAAGCTAAGCCTTCCACTTCGCATTGATTTGAACCTTAATATTGTGTTTCGCTGGGATTTGAAGGTAAAGCGCTTGTTTCGCATGCATTTGAAGCTAAATTATGTATATCACAAGTATTTTAAGCTAAACCATTTGATTCGCATGGATTTGAAATTAAGCCTTCTACTTCGTACTGATTTGAAGCTAAATCATGTGTTTCGTTTGAATAAGAAACTAAGCCTTCTACTTCGCATTGATTTGAAGCTAATTCGTTTGTTTCGCATGCAGTTGAAGCTAAATCATGTAAATCACAAGTATTTGAAGCTAAACCATTCGCTTCGCATGGATTTGAGGCAAAGCCTTCAACTTCGCCTTCATTTGAAGATAAATCATGTGTTTCGCTTGGTTTTGCAGCTAACACGTTTGTTTCGCATGCAGTTGATGCTAAAACATGTACATCACAAGTATCTGAATCTAATCCATCTGTTTCGCAAGAATAGGAAGCTATGAAGCTAATCCATGTGATTCGCATGAATTTGAAACTAAATCATGTGTTTCGCATGGATTTGAAGCTGTATCACTTATATCGCAATTATGTGAAAATAAATCATTTGTGTCTCATGTGTTTGAAGCTAAGCCTTCTACTTCGCATTGATTCGAAGCTAAATCATGTGAATCGCATCGATTTGAAGCTAACTTGTTTGTTTCGCATGCAGTTGAATCTAAATCATGTATATCACAAGAATTTGAAGCTAAACCATTTGTTTCGGATTGATTTGAAGGTAACCCTTCTACTTCGCATTGATTTGCAGCTAAATCATGTGTTTCGCTTGGTTTTGAAGCTAACTCGATTGTTTCGCATGCAGTTGAGGCTAAATCATGTATAGCACAACTATTTGAAGGTAAACCATTTGTTTCGCATGAATTTGAAGCTAAATGATGTGTTTCGCTTGGTTTTGAAGCTAACTCTTTTGTTTCGCCTGCATTTGAAGATAAGTCATGTATAGCACAAGTATTTGAAGCTAAACCATTTGTTTCGCATGGATTTGTAGATAAGCCTACTACTTCGCATTGATTTGAACTTAACTCGATTGTTTCGCCTGCATTTGAAGCTATATTACTTATATCGCAATTATCTGAAGATAAATCATTTGTTTCTCATGTATTTGAAGCTAAGCCTTCCACTTCGCATTGATTTGAACCTAAATAATGTGTTTCGCTTGGATTTGAAGGTAAAGCGCTTGTTTCGCATGCATTTGAAGCTAAATTATGTATATCACAAGTATTTTAAGCTAAACCATTTGATTCGCATGGATTTGAAATTAAGCCTTCTACTTCGTACTGATTTGAAGCTAAATCAAGTGTTTCGTTTGAATAAGAAACTAAGCCTTCTACTTCGCATTGATTTGAAGCTAATTCGTTTGTTTCGCCTGCATTTGAAGTTTAATCATGTACATCACAAGTATTTGAAGCTAAACCATTTTTTTTCGCATGGATTTGATGATAAGCCTCCTACTTCGCATTAATTTGAAGCTAACTCGATTGATTCGACTGCATTTGAATATATATCACTTATATCGCAATTATCTGAAGATAAATCATTTGCTTCTCATGTGTTTGAAGCTAAGCCTTCTATTTCGCATTGATTTGAATGTAAATCATGTGTTTCGCTTGGATTTGAAGCTAACTCGTTTGTTTCGCATGGGTTTGAAGCTAATTCATGTTTATCACAAGTATCTGAATATAAGCCATCTGTTTCGCATGAATATTAAGCTAAACCATGTGTTTCGCATGAATTTGAAGCTAAACCATTTGTTTCGCATGGATTTGAAGATAAGCCTACTACTTCGCATTGATTTGAACTTAACTCGATTGTTTCGCCTGCATTTGAAGCTATATTACTTATATCGCAATTATCTGAAGATAAATCATTTGTTTCTCATGTATTTGAAGCTAAGCCTTCCACTTCGCATTGATTTGAACCTAAATAATGTGTTTCGCTTGGATTTGAAGGTAAAGCGCTTGTTTCGCATGCAGTTGAAGCTAAATCATGTATATCACAAGTATTTGAAGCTAAACCATTTGTTTCGGGTTGATTTGAAGCTAAGCCTTCTACTTCGCATTGATTTAAATCTAAATCGTGTGTATGGCATGGATTTGCAGCTAACTCGTTTGTTTCGCCTGCATTTGAAGTTAAATCATGTACATCACAAGTATTTGAAGCTAAACCATTTTTTTCGCATGGATTTGATGATAAGCCTCCTACTTCGCATTAATTTGAAGCTAACTAGATTGATTCGACTGCATTTGAATCTATATCACTTATATCGCAATTATCTGAAGATAAATCATTTGCTTCTCAAGTATTTGAAGCTAAGCCATCTATTTCGCATTGATTTGCAGCTAAATGATGTGTTTCGCTTGGTTTTGAAACTAACTCGTTTGTTTCGCATGCAGTTGAAGATAAATCATTTATATCACAGGTATTTGAAGCTAAACCATTCGCTTCGCATGGATTTGAGGCAAAGACTTCAACTTAGCATTGATTTGATGCTAAATCATATGTTTCGCATGGATTTGAAACTAACTCGTTTGTTTCGTCTTCATTTGAAGCTGTTTCATTTATATTGCAAGTATTTGAAGCTCAACCGTTTGATTCGCATGGATTTGAAGCTAAGCCTTCTACTTCGCATTGATTGGAAGTTAAGTCATGTGTTTCTCTTGGATTTGAAGCTAACTTGTTTGTTTCGCATGCAGTTGAAGCTAAATCATGTTTATCACAAGTATCTGAATCTAACCAATCTGTTTCGCAAGAATATGAAGCTATGAAGCTAAACCATGTGTTTCGCATGAATTTGAAGCTAAACGATGTGTTTAGCATGGATTTGAAGCTAACTCTTTTGTTTCGAATGCAGATGAAGCTAAATCACGTATATCACAAGTATTTGAAGCTAAACAATTTGTTTCGCATGGATTTAAAGCTATGCCTTCAAGTTCGCATTGATTTGAAGCTAAGTCATTTGTATCGCTTGAATTTGAAGCTAACTCGTTTGTTTCGCATGCATTTGAAGCCAAATTATGTATATCACAAGTATTTTAAGCTAAACCATTTGATTCGCATGGATTTGAAAATAAGCCTTCTACTTCGTACTGATTTGAAGCTAAATCATGTGTTTCGTTTGAATTTGAAACTAAGCCTTCTACTTCGCATTGATTCGAAGCTAAATCATGTGAATCGCATGGATTTGAAGCTAACTCGTTTGTTTCGCATGCAGTTGAAGCTAAATCATGTATATCACAAGTATTTGAAGCTAAACCATTTGTTTCGCATGGATTCGAAGCTAAGCCTTCTACTTCGCATTGATTTGAAGCTAAATCAAGTGTTTCGCTTGGATATGAAGCTTACTCGTTTGTTTTTCCAGCATTTGAAGCTATATCACTTATATCGCAAGTATTTGAAGCTATATCACTTTTGTCGCATGGATTTGATGCTAAGCCTTCTACTTCGCATTGATTTGGAGCTAAATCATGGGTTTCGCATGGATTTAAAGCTAACACGTTTGTTTCGCATATAGTTGAAGCTAAATCATGTATATCACAAGTATTTGAAGCTAAACCATTTGTTTCGCATTGGTTTTGATGCTAAGGCTTCTACTTCGCATTGATTTGAAGCTAAATCAAGTGTTTCGATTGGATTTGAGGCTAACTCGTTTGTTTCGCATGCAGTTGAAGCTAAATCATGTATATCACAAGTATTTGAAGATAATCCATTTGTTTTGCATGGATTCGAAAATCAGTCTTCTATTTCGCATTGATTTGAAGCTAAATCATGTGTTTCTCATGGATTTAAAGCTAACACGTTTGTTTCGCTTGCAGTTGAATCAAAATCATGTATATCGCAAGCATTTGAAGCTAAATCATTTGTGTCGCATGGATTCGAAAATCAGCCTTCTATTTCGCATTGATTTGAAGCTAAATCATGTGTTTCTCATGGATTTGAAGTTAACTCGTTAGTTTCGCATGCAGTTGAAGCTAAATCATGTTTATCACAAGTATTTGAAGCTAAACCATTTGTTTCGCATGGGTCAGAAAATCAGCCTTCTATTTCGCATTGATTTGAAGCTAAATGATGTGTTTCGTTTGGATTTGAAGAAAACTCGTTTGTTTCGCATGCAGTTGAAGCTATATCACTTATGCTCTCAAGTATTTGAAGCCAAATCATTCGTTTCGCATGCAGTTGGAGCTAAGCCTTCCACTTCCCATTGTTTTCAAGATAAATCATGTGTTTCGCTTGGATTTCAAGCTAACTCGTTTGTTTCGCATGCAGTTGAAGCTAAATCATGTTTATCACAAGTATTTGAAGCTAAACCATTTGTTTCGCATTGTTTTTGAAGCTAAGCCATCTACTTCGCATTGATTTCACTCGTTTGTTTTTCCAGCATTTGAAGCTATATTACTTATATCGCAAGTAGTTGAAGCTGAACCATTTGTTTCATTGAATATTAAGCTAAACCATGTGCTTCGAATGAATTTAAGCTAAATCATGTGTTTCGCATGTATTTGAAGCTAAAACGTTTGTTTCGCCTGCATGTGAAGCTAAATCATGTATATCACAAGTATTTGAAGCTAATCCATTTGATTCCCATGGATTTGAAGATAAGCCTTCCACTTCGCATTGATTTGAAGCTAAATCATGTGTTTCGCTTGGATTTGAAGCTAACTCGTTTCTTTCGCATGCTGTTGAAGCTCAATCATGTATATCACAAGTATTTGAAGCTAAACCATTTGTTTCGCATGGATTCGAAGCTAAGCCTTCTAATTCGCATTGATTTGAAGCTAAATCATGTGTTTCTCATGGATTTAAAGCTAACACGTTTGTTTCGCATGCAGTTGAAGCTCAATCATGTTTATCACAAGTATTTGAAGCTAAACCATTTGTTTCGCATTGGTTTTAAAGCTAAGCCATCTACTTCGCATTGATTTCACTCGTTTGTTTCTCCAGCATTTTAAGCTATATTACTTATATCGCAAGTAGTTGAAGCTGAACCATTTGTTTCGCATGAATATTAAGCTAAACCATGTGCTTCGAATGAATTTGAAGCTAAATCATGTGTTTCGCATGTATTTGAAGTTAACACGTTTGTTTCGCCTGCATGTGAAGCTAAATCATGTATATCACAAGTATTTGAAGCTAATCCATTTGATTCCCATGGATTTGAAGATAAGCCATCCACTTCGCATTGATTTGAAGCTAAATCATGTGTTTCGCTTGGATTTGAAGCTAACTCGTTTATTTCGCATGCTGTTGAAGCTCAATCATGTATATCACAAGTATTTGAAGCTAAACCATTTGTTTCGCATGGATTCGAAGATCAGCCTTCTACTTCGCATTGATCTGAAGCGAAATCAAGTGTTTCGCTTGGATTTGAGGTTAACTCGTTAGTTTCGCATGCAGTTGAAGCTAAATCATGTATATCACAAGTATTTGAAGCTAAACCATTTGTTTCGCATTGGTTTTGAAGCTGAGCCTTCTACTTCGCATTAATTTGAAGCTAAATCATGTGTTACGCTTGGATACGAAGCTCACTCGTTTGTGTTTCCAGCATTTGAAGCTATATTACTTATATCGCAAGTATTTGAAGGTGAACCATTTGTTTCGCATGAATATTAAGCTAAACCATGTGCTTCGAATGAACTTGAAGCTAAATCATGTTTTTCGCATGTATTTGAAGCTAACTCGTTTGTATCGCCTGCATGTGAAGCTAAATCATGTATATCACAAGTATTTGAAGCTAAACCATTTGTTTCGCATGGATTCGAAAATCAGCCTTCTATTTCGCAATGATTTGAAGCTAAATCATGTGTTTCTCATGGATTTGAAGCTAACTCGTTCCTATCGCATGGAATTAAAGCTAACTCGTTTGTTTCGCATTCTGTTGCAGCTAAATCTAGTATATCACAAGTATATGAAGCTAAACCATTTGTTTCGCATGGATTCGAAAATAAGACTTCTAATTCGCATTGATTTGAAGCTAAATCATGAGTTTCGCACGGATTTGAAGCTAACTCGTTTGTTTCGCATGGATTTGAAGCTAACTCGTTTGTTTCGCTTGCAGTTGAATCAAAATCATGTATATCGCAAGCATTTGAAGCTAAATCATTTGTGTCGCATGGATTCGAAAATCAGCCTTCTATTTCGCATTGATTTGAAGCTAAATCATGTGTTTCTCATGGATTTGAAGTTAACTCGTTAGTTTCGCATGCAGTTGAAGCTAAATCATGTATATCACAAGTGTTTGAAGCTAAATCATTCGTTTCGCATGGGTCAGAAAATCAGCTTTCTATTTCGCATTGATTTGAAGCTAAATGAAGTGTTTCGTTTGGATTTGAAGAAAACTCGTTTGTTTCGCATGCAGTTGAAGCTATATCACTTATGCTCTCAAGTATTTGAAGCTAAATCATTCGTTTCGCATGGAGTTGGAGCTAAGCCTTCCACTTCCCATTGTTTTCAAGATAAATCATGTGTTTTGCTTGGATTTCAAGCTAACTCGTTTGTTTCGCATGCAGTTGAAGCTAAATCATGTTTATCACAAGTATTTGAAGCTAAACCATTTGTTTCGCATTGGTTTTCAAGCTAAGCCATCTACTTCGCATTGATTTCACTCGTTTGTTTTTCCAGCATTTGAAGCTATATTACTTATATCGCAAGTAGTTGAAGCTGAACCATTTGTTTCATTGAATATTAAGCTAAACCATGTGCTTCGAATGAATTTGAAGCTAAATCATGTGTTTCGCATGTATTTGAAGCTAAAACGTTTGTTTCGCCTGCATGTGAAGCTAAATCATGTATATCACAAGTATTTGAAGCTAATCCATTTGATTCCCATGGATTTGAAGATATGCCTTCCACTTCGCATTGATTTGAAGCTAAATCATGTGTTTCGCTTGGATTCGAAGCTAACTCGTTTCTTTCGCATGCTGTTGAAGCTCAATCATGTATATCACAAGTATTTGAAGCTAAACCATTTGTTTCGCATGGATTCGAAGCTAAGCCTTCTACTTCGCATTGATTTGAAGCTAAATCAAGTGTTTCGTTTGGATATGAAGCTTACTCGTTTGTTTTTCCAGCATTTGAAGCTATATCACTTATATCGCAAGTATTTGAAGCTAAATCATTTGTGTCGCATGGATTTGATGCTAAGCGTTCTACTTCGCATTGATTTGGAGCTAAATCATGGGTTTCGCATGGATTTAAAGCTAACACGTTTGTTTCGCATATAGTTAAAGCTAAATCATGTATATCACAAGTATTTGAAGCTAAACCATTTGTTTCGCATGGATTCGAAGATCAGCCTTCCACTTCGCATTGATTTCTATATAAATCATGTTTTTCGCATGTATTTGAAGCTAACTCGTTTGTTTCGGCTGCATGTGAAGCTAAATCATGTATATCACAAGTATTTGAAGCTAAACCATTTGTTTCGCATGGATTTAAAGTAAAGCCTTCTACTTCGCATTGATTTGAAGATAAATCATGTGTTACACTTGGATTTCAAGCTAACTCGTTGGTTTCGCATTCAGTTGAAGCTATATCACTTATATCGCAAGCATTTGAAGCTAAATCATTTGTGTCGCATGGATTCGAAAATCAGCCTTCTATTTCGCATTGATTTGAAGCTAAATCATGTGTTTCTCATTGATTTGAAGTTAACTCGTTAGTTTCGCATGCAGTTGAAGCTAAATCATGTATATCACAAGTATTTGAAGCTAAACCATTTGATTCTCATGGATTTGGTGCTAAGCCTTCTACTTCGCATTTATTTCTAGCTAAATCATGTGTTTCGCAAGGATTTAAAGCTAACACGTTTGTTTCGCATGCAGTTGAAGCTAAATGATGTATATCACAAGTATTAGAAGCTAAACCATTTGTTTCGCATGGATTCGAAAATCAGCGTTCTATTTCGCATTGATTTGAAGCTAAATCATGAGTTTCGCATGGATTTGAAGCTAAATCGTTTGTTTCTCTTGGATTTGAAGCTAACTCGTTTGTTCCTCGTGCAGTTGAAGGTAAATCATGTATATCACAAGTATTTGAAGCTAAACCATTTGATCCGCATGGATTTGGAGCTAAGCCTTTCACTTCGCATTGATTTGAAGCTAAATAATGTGTTTCGCATGGATTTGAAGCTAACTCGTTTGTTTCGCATGCAGTTGAAGATAAATCATGTATATCAGAAGTATTTGAAGCTAATCCATTTGATTCCTATGGATTTGAAGATAAGCCTTCCACTTCGCATTGATTTGAAGCTAAGTCATGTGTTTCGCTTGGATTTGAAGCTAACTCGTTTATTTCGCATGCTGTTGAAGCTCAATCATGTACATCACAAGTATTTGAAGCTAAACCATTTGTTTCGCATGGATTCGAAGATCAGTCTTCTACTTCGCATTGATTTGAACCTGAATCAAGTGTTTCGCTTGGATTTGAAGCTAACTCGTTTGTTTCGCATGCAGTTGAAGCTAAATCATTTATATCACAAGTATATGAAGCTAAACCATTTGATTCTCATGGATTTGGAGCTAAGCCTTCTATTTCGCATTGATTTGAATCTAAATCGTGAGTTTCGCATGGATTTGAAGCTAACTCGTTTGTTTCGCATGGATTTGAAACTAACTCATTTGTTTACCTTGCAGTTGAATCAAAATCATGTATATCACAAGTATTAGAAGCTAAACCATTTGTTTCGCATGGATTCGAAAATCAGCGTTCTATTTCGCATTGATTTGATGCTAAATCATGAGTTTCGCATGGATTTGAAGCTAAATCGTTTGTTTCTCTTGGATTTGAAGCTAACTCGTTTGTTCCTCGTGCACTTGAAGGTAAATCATGTATATCACAAGTATTTGAAGCTAAACCATTTGATTCGCATGGATTTGGAGCTAAGCCTTTCACTTCGCATTGATTTGAAGCTAAATAATGTGTTTCGCATGGATTTGAAGCTAACTCGTTTGTTTCACATGGATTTGAAACTAACTCATTTGTTTGCCTTGCAGTTGAATCAAAATCATGTATATCACAAGTATTTGAAGCTAAACCATTTGTTTCGCATGGATTCGAAGATCAGCCTTCTACTTCGCATTGATTTGGAGCTAAATAATGTGTTTCGCATGGATTTAAAGCTAACACGTTTGTTTGGCATGCAGTTGAAGCTAAATCATGTATATCACAAGTATTTGAAGATAATCCATTTGTTTTGCATGGATTCGAAAATCAGCCCTCTATTTCGCATTGATTTGAAGCTAAATCGTGTGTTTCTGATAGGATTTGAAGTTAACTCGTTAGTTTCGCATGCAGTTGAAGCTAAATCATGTATATCACAAGTGTTTGAAGCTAAATCATTCGTTTCGCATGGGTCAGAAAATCAGCTTTCTATTTCGCATTGATTTGAAGCTAAATGAAGTGTTTCGTTTGGATTTGAAGAAAACTCGTTTGTTTCGCATGCAGTTGAAGCTATATCACTTATGCTCTCAAGTATTTGAATCTAAATCATTCGTTTCGCATGGAGTTGGAGCTAAGCCTTCCACTTCCCATTGTTTTCAAGATAAATCATGTGTTTCGCTTGGATTTCAAGCTAACTCGTTTGTTTCGCATGCAGTTGAAGCTAAATCATGTTTATCACAAGTATTTGAAGCTAAACCATTTGTTTCGCATTGGTTTTCAAGCTAAGCCATCTACTTCGCATTGATTTCACTCGTTTGTTTTTCCAGCATTTGAAGCTATATTACTTATATCGCAAGTAGTTGAAGCTGAACCATTTGTTTCATTGAATATTAAGCTAAACCATGTGCTTCGAATGAATTTGAAGCTAAATCATGTGTTTCGCATGTATTTGAAGCTAAAACGTTTGTTTCGCCTGCATGTGAAGCTAAATCATGTATATCACAAGTATTTGAAGCTAATCCATTTGATTCCCATGGATTTGAAGATAAGCCTTCCACTTCGCATTGATTTGAAGCTAAATCATGTGTTTCGCTTGGATTCGAAGCTAACTCGTTTCTTTCGCATGCTGTTGAAGCTCAATCATGTATATCACAAGTATTTGAAGCTAAACCATTTGTTTCGCATGGATTCGAAGCTAAGCCTTCTACTTCGCATTGATTTGAAGCTAAATCAAGTGTTTCGTTTGGATATGAAGCTTACTCGTTTGTTTTTCCAGCATTTGAAGCTATATCACTTATATCGCAAGTATTTGAAGCTATATCATTTGTGTCGCATGGATTTGATGCTAAGCCTTCTACTTCGCATTGATTTGGAGCTAAATCATGGGTTTCGCTTGGATTTGAAACTAACTCGTTTGTTTCGCATGCGGTTGAAGCTATATCACTTATGCTCGCAAGTATTTGAAGCTATTTCATTCGTTTCGCATGGAGTTGAAGCTAAGCCTTCCACTTCGCATTGATTTGAAGATAAATCATGTGTTTCGCTTGGATTTGAAGCTAACTCGTTTGTTTCGCATGCAGTTGAAGCTAAATCATTTATATCACAAGTATATGAAGCTAAACCATTTGATTCTCATGGATTTGGAGCTAAGCCTTCTATTTCGCATTGATTTGAATCTAAATCGTGAGTTTCGCATGGATTTGAATCTAACTCGTTTGTTTCGCATGGATTTGAAACTAACTCATTTGTTTACCTTGCAGTTGAATCAAAATCATGTATATCACAAGTATTTGAAGCTAAACCATTTGTTTCGCATGGATTCGAAGATCAGCCTTCTACTTCGCATTGATTTGGAGCTAAATAATGTGTTTCGCATGGATTTAAAGCTAACACGTTTGTTTGGCATGCAGTTGAAGCTAAATCATGTATATCACAAGTATTTGAAGATAATCCATTTGTTTTGCATGGATTCGAAAATCAGCCTTCTATTTCGCATTGATTTGAAGCTAAATCGTGTGTTTCTGATAGGATTTGAAGTTAACTCGTTAGTTTCGCATGCAGTTGAAGCTAAATCATGTATATCACAAGTATTTGAAGCTAAACCATTTGATTCTCATGGATTTGGAGCTAAGCCTTCTACTTCGCATTTATTTCTAGCTAAATCATGTGTTTCGCATGGATTTAAAGCTAACACGTTTGTTTCGCATGCAGTTGAAGCTAAATGATGTATATCACAAGTATTAGAAGCTAAACCATTTGTTTCGCATGGATTCGAAAATCAGCGTTCTATTTCGCATTGATTTGAAGCTAAATCATGAGTTTCGCATGGATTTGAAGCTAAATCGTTTGTTTCTCTTGGATTTGAAGCTAACTCGTTTGTTCCTCGTGCAGTTGAAGGTAAATCATGTATATCACAAGTATTTGAAGCTATACCATTTGATTCGCATGGATTTGGAGCTAAGCCTTTCACTTCGCATTGATTTGAAGCTAAATAATGTGTTTCGCATGGATTTGAAGCTAACCCGTTTGTATCGCATGCAGTTGAAGCTAAATCATGCATAAAACAAGAATTTGAAGCTAAACCATCTGTTTCGCGTGGAATTGAAGCTAAGCCTTCCACTTCGCATTGATTTGAAGCTAAATCATGTGTTTCTCTGGGATTTGAAGCTAACTCGTTTGTTTCGCATGCAGTTGAAGATAAATCATGTATATCAGAAGTATTTGAAACTAATCCATTTGATTCCCATGGATTTGAAGATAAGCCTTCCACTTCGCATTGATTTGAAGCTAAATCAAGTGTTTCGCTTGGATTTGAAGCTAACTCGTTTGTTTCGCATGCAGTTGAAGCTAAATCATTTATATCACAAGTATATGAAGCTAAACCATTTGATTCTCATGGATTTGGAGCTAAGCCTTCTATTTCGCATTGATTTGAATCTAAATCGTGAGTTTCGCATGGATTTGAAGCTAACTCGTTTGTTTCACATGGATTTGAAACTAACTCATTTGTTTGCCTTGCAGTTGAATCAAAATCATGTATATCACATGTATTTGAAGCTAAACCATTTGTTTCGCAAGGATTCGAAGATCAGCCTTCTACTTCGCATTGATTTGGAGCTAAATAATGTGTTTCGCATGGATTTAAAGCTAACACGTTTGTTTGGCATGCAGTTGAAGCTATATCACTTATATCGCAAGTATTTGAAGCTAAATCATTTGTTTCGCATGGATTCGAAAATCAGCCTTCAATTTCGCATTGATTTGAAGCTAAATCGTGTGTTTCTGATAGGATTTAAATCTAACACGTTTGTTTCGCATGCAGTTGAAGCTCAGTCATGTATATCACAAGTATTTGAAGCTAAACCATTTGTTTTGCATTGGTTTTGAAGCTAAGCCTTCTACTTCGCATTAATTTGAAGCTAAATCATGTGTTTCGCATGGATTTAAAGCTAACACGTTTGTTTCGCATGCAGTTGATGCTAAATCATGTATATCACAAGTATTTGAAGATAATCCATTTGTTTTGCATGGATTCGAAAATCAGCCGTCTATTTCGCATTGATTTGAAGCCAAATCATGTGTTTCTCATGGATTTAAAGCTAACACGTTTGTTTCGCATGCAGATGAAGCTCAATCATGTATATCACAAGTATTTGAAGCTAAACCATTTGTTTCGCATTGGTTTTGAAGCTAAGCCTTCTACTTCGCATTAATTTGAAGCTAAATCATGTGTTACGCTTGGATACGAAGCTCACTCGTTTGTTTTTCCAGCATTTGAAGCTATATTACTTATACGCAAGTATTTGAAGCTGAACCATTTGTTTCGCATGAATATTAAGCTAAACCATGTGCTTCGAATGAACTTGAAACTAAATCATGTTTTTTGCATGTATTTGAAGCTAACTCGTTCGTTTCGCCTGCATATGAAGCTAAATCATGTATATCACAAGTATTTGAAGCTAAACCATTTGTTTCGCATGGATTCGAAGATCAGCCTTCTACTTCGCATTGATTTGAAGCTAAATCATGTGTTTCGCTTGGATTTGAAGCTAACTCGTTTCTTTCGCATGCTGTTGAAGCTCAATCATGTATATCACAAGTATTTGAAGCTAAACCATTTGTTTCGCATGGATTCGAAGCTAAGCCTTCTACTTCGCATTGATTTGAGGCTAAATCAAGTGTTTCGTTTGGATATGAAGCTTACTCGTTTGTTTTTCCAGCATTTGAAGCTATATCACTTATATCGCAAGTATTTGAAGCTATATCATTTGTGTCGCATGGATTTGATGCTAAGCCTTCTACTTCGCATTGATTTGGAGCTAAATCATGGGTTTCGCTTGGATTTGAAACTAACTCGTTTGTTTCGCATGCGGTTGAAGCTATATCACTTATGCTCGCAAGTATTTGAAGCTATTTCATTCGTTTCGCATGGGGTTGAAGCTAAGCCTTCCACTTCGCATTGATTTGAAGATAAATCATGTGTTTCGCTTGGATTTGAAGCTAACTCGTTTGTTTCGCATGCAGTTGAAGCTAAATCATTTATATCACAAGTATATGAAGCTAAACCATTTGATTCTCATGGATTTGGAGCTAAGCCTTCTATTTCGCATTGATTTGAATCTAAATCGTGAGTTTCGCATGGATTTGAATCTAACTCGTTTGTTTCGCATGGATTTGAAACTAACTCATTTGTTTACCTTGCAGTTGAATCAAAATCATGTATATCACAAGTATTTGAAGCTAAACCATTTGTTTCGCATGGATTCGAAGATCAGCCTTCTACTTCGCATTGATTTGGAGCTAAATAATGTGTTTCGCATGGATTTAAAGCTAACACGTTTGTTTGGCATGCAGTTGAAGCTAAATCATGTATATCACAAGTATTTGAAGATAATCCAATTGTTTTGCATGGATTCGAAAATCAGCCTTCTATTTCGCATTGATTTGAAGCTAAATCGTGTGTTTCTGATAGGATTTGAAGTTAACTCGTTAGTTTCGCATGCAGTTGAAGCTAAATCATGTATATCACAAGTATTTGAAGCTAAACCATTTGATTCTCATGGATTTGGAGCTAAGCCTTCTACTTCGCATTTATTTCTAGCTAAATCATGTGTTTCGCATGGATTTAAAGCTAACACGTTTGTTTCGCATGCAGTTGAAGCTAAATGATGTATATCACAAGTATTAGAAGCTAAACCATTTGTTTCGCATGGATTCGAAAATCAGCGTTCTATTTCGCATTGATTTGAAGCTAAATCATGAGTTTCGCATGGATTTGAAGCTAAATCGTTTGTTTCTCTTGGATTTGAAGCTAACTCGTTTGTTCCTCGTGCAGTTGAAGGTAAATCATGTATATCACAAGTATTTGAAGCTAAACCATTTGATTCGCATGGATTTGGAGCTAAGCCTTTCACTTCTCATTGATTTGAAACTAAATAATGTGTTTCGCATGGATTTGAAGCTAACCCGTTTGTATCGCATGCAGTTGAAGCTAAATCATGCATAAAACAAGAATTTGAAGCTAAACCATCTGTTTCGCGTGGAATTGAAGCTAAGCCTTCCACTTCGCATTGATTT
This sequence comes from Megalopta genalis, assembly GCF_051020955.1. Classification (NCBI taxonomy): domain Eukaryota; kingdom Metazoa; phylum Arthropoda; class Insecta; order Hymenoptera; family Halictidae; genus Megalopta; species Megalopta genalis. Next base: position 15,996 of record NW_027476976.1, on the reverse strand, counting down.
GAAGCTAAATCATGTGTTTCTCTGGGATTTGAAGCTAACTCGTTTGTTTCGCATGCAGTTGAAGATAAATCATGTATATCAGAAGTATTTGAAACTAATCCATTTGATTCCCATGGATTTGAAGATAAGCCTTCCACTTCGCATTGATTTGAAGCTAAGTCATGTGTTTCGCTTGGATTTGAAGCTAACTCGTTTATTTCGCATGCTGTTGAAGCTCAATCATGTACATCACAAGTATTTGAAGCTAAACCATTTGTTTCGCATGGATTCGAAGATCAGTCTTCTACTTCGCATTGATTTGAACCTAAATCAAGTGTTTCGCTTGGATTTGAAGCTAACTCGTTTGTTTCGCATGCAGTTGAAGCTAAATCATTTATATCACAAGTATATGAAGCTAAACCATTTGATTCTCATGAATTTGGAGCTAAGCCTTCTATTTCGCATTGATTTGAATCTAAATCGTGAGTTTCGCATGGATTTGAAGCTAACTCGTTTGTTTCACATGGATTTGAAACTAACTCATTTGTTTGCCTTGCAGTTGAATCAAAATCATGTATATCACAAGTATTTGAAGCTAAACCATTTGTTTCGCATGGATTCGAAGATCAGCCTTCTACTTCGCATTGGTTTGGAGCTAAATAATGTGTTTCGCATGGATTTAAAGCTAACACGTTTGTTTGGCATGCAGTTGAAGCTATATCACTTATATCGCAAGTATTTGAAGCTAAATCATTTGTTTCGCATGGATTCGAAAATCAGCCTTCAATTTCGCATTGATTTGAAGCTAAATCGTGTGTTTCTGATAGGATTTAAATCTAACACGTTTGTTTCGCATGCAGTTGAAGCTCAGTCATGTATATCACAAGTATTTGAAGCTAAACCATTTGTTTTGCATTGGTTTTGAAGCTAAGCCTTCTACTTCGCATTAATTTGAAGCTAAATCATGTGTTTCGCATGGATTTAAAGCTAACACGTTTGTTTCGCATGCAGTTGATGCTAAATCATGTATATCACAAGTATTTGAAGATAATCCATTTGTTTTGCATGGATTCGAAAATCAGCCGTCTATTTCGCATTGATTTGAAGCCAAATCATGTGTTTCTCATGGATTTAAAGCTAACACGTTTGTTTCGCATGCAGATGAAGCTCAATCATGTATATCACAAGTATTTGAAGCTAAACCATTTGTTTCGCATTGGTTTTGAAGCTAAGCCTTCTACTTCGCATTAATTTGAAGCTAAATCATGTGTTACGCTTGGATACGAAGCTCACTCGTTTGTTTTTCCAGCATTTGAAGCTATATTACTTATACGCAAGTATTTGAAGCTGAACCATTTGTTTCGCATGAATATTAAGCTAAACCATGTGCTTCGAATGAACTTGAAACTAAATCATGTTTTTTGCATGTATTTGAAGCTAACTCGTTCGTTTCGCCTGCATATGAAGCTAAATCATGTATATCACAAGTATTTGAAGCTAAACCATTTGTTTCGCATGGATTCGAAGATCAGCCTTCTACTTCGCATTGATTTGAAGCTAAATCATGTGTTTCGCTTGGATTTGAAGCTAACTCGTTTCTTTCGCATGCTGTTGAAGCTCAATCATGTATATCACAAGTATTTGAAGCTAAACCATTTGATTCTCATGGATTTGGAGCTAAGCCTTCTATTTCGCATTGATTTGAATCTAAATCGTGAGTTTCGCATGGATTTGAATCTAACTCGTTTGTTTCGCATGGATTTGAAACTAACTCATTTGTTTACCTTGCAGTTGAATCAAAATCATGTATATCACAAGTATTTGAAGCTAAACCATTTGTTTCGCATGGATTCGAAGATCAGCCTTCTACTTCGCATTGATTTGGAGCTAAATAATGTGTTTCGCATGGATTTAAAGCTAACACGTTTGTTTGGCATGCAGTTGAAGCTATATCACTTATATCGCAAGTATTTGAAGCTAAATCATTTGTTTCGCATGGATTCGAAAATCAGCCTTCAATTTCGCATTGATTTGAAGCTAAATCGTGTGTTTCTGATAGGATTTAAATCTAACACGTTTGTTTCGCATGCAGTTGAAGCTCAGTCATGTATATCACAAGTATTTGAAGCTAAACCATTTGTTTTGCATTGGTTTTGAAGCTAAGCCTTCTACTTCGCATTAATTTGAAGCTAAATCATGTGTTTCGCATGGATTTAAAGCTAACACGTTTGTTTCGCATGCAGTTGATGCTAAATCATGTATATCACAAGTATTTGAAGATAATCCATTTGTTTTGCATGGATTCGAAAATCAGCCGTCTATTTCGCATTGATTTGAAGCCAAATCATGTGTTTCTCATGGATTTAAAGCTAACACGTTTGTTTCGCATGCAGATGAAGCTCAATCCTGTATATCACAAGTATTTGAAGCTAAACCATTTGTTTCGCATTGGTTTTGAAGCTAAGCCTTCTACTTCGCATTAATTTGAAGCTAAATCATGTGTTACGCTTGGATACGAAGCTCACTCGTTTGTTTTTCCAGCATTTGAAGCTATATTACTTATACGCAAGTATTTGAAGCTGAACCATTTGTTTCGCATGAATATTAAGCTAAACCATGTGCTTCGAATGAACTTGAAACTAAATCATGTTTTTTGCATGTATTTGAAGCTAACTCGTTCGTTTCGCCTGCATATGAAGCTAAATCATGTATATCACAAGTATTTGAAGCTAAACCATTTGTTTCGCATGGATTCGAAGATCAGCCTTCTACTTCGCATTGATTTGAAGCTAAATCATGTGTTTCGCTTGGATTTGAAGCTAACTCGTTTCTTTCGCATGCTGTTGAAGCTCAATCATGTATATCACAAGTATTTGAAGCTAAACCATTTGTTTCGCATGGATTCGAAGCTAAGCCTTCTACTTCGCATTGATTTGAGGCTAAATCAAGTGTTTCGTTTGGATATGAAGATTACTCGTTTGTTTTTCCAGCATTTGAAGCTATATCACTTATATCGCAAGTATTTGAAGCTATATCATTAGTGTCGCATGGATTTGATGCTAAGCCTTCTACTTCGCATTGATTTGGAGCTAAATCATGGGTTTCGCTTGGATTTGAAACTAACTCGTTTGTTTCGCATGCGGTTGAAGCTATATCACTTATGCTCGCAAGTATTTGAAGCTATTTCATTCGTTTCGCATGGAGTTGAAGCTAAGCCTTCCACTTCGCATTGATTTGAAGATAAATCATGTGTTTCGCTTGGATTTGAAGCTAACTCGTTTGTTTCGCATGCAGTTGAAGCTAAATCATTTATATCACAAGTATATGAAGCTAAACCATTTGATTCTCATGGATTTGGAGCTAAGCCTTCTATTTCGCATTGATTTGAATCTAAATCGTGAGTTTCGCATGGATTTGAATCTAACTCGTTTGTTTCGCATGGATTTGAAACTAATTCATTTGTTTACCTTGCAGTTGAATCAATATCATGTATATCACAAGTATTTGAAGCTAAACCATTTGTTTCGCATGGATTCGAAGATCAGCCTTCTACTTCGCATTGATTTGGAGCTAAATAATGTGTTTCGCATGGATTTAAAGCTAACACGTTTGTTTGGCATGCAGTTGAAGCTAAATCATGTATATCACAAGTATTTGAAGCTAAACCATTTGATTCTCATGGATTTGGAGCTAAGCCTTCTACTTCGCATTTATTTCTAGCTAAATCATGTGTTTCGCATGGATTTAAAGCTAACACGTTTGTTTCGCATGCAGTTGAAGCTAAATGATGTATATCACAAGTATTAGAAGCTAAACCATTTGTTTCGCATGGATTCGAAAATCAGCGTTCTATTTCGCATTGATTTGAAGCTAAATCATGAGTTTCGCATGGATTTGAAGCTAAATCGTTTGTTTCTCTTGGATTTGAAGCTAACTCGTTTGTTCCTCGTGCAGTTGAAGGTAAATCATGTATATCACAAGTATTTGAAGCTAAACCATTTGATTCGCATGGATTTGGAGCTAAGCCTTTCACTTCGCATTGATTTGAAGCTAAATAATGTGTTTCGCATGGATTTGAAGCTAACTCGTTTGTATCGCATGCAGTTGAAGCTAAATCATGCATAAAACAAGAATTTGAAGCTAAACCATCTGTTTCGCGTGGAATTGAAGCTAAGCCTTCCACTTCGCATTGATTTGAAGCTAAATCATGTGTTTCTCTGGGATTTGAAGCTAACTCGTTTGTTTCGCATGCAGTTGAAGATAAATCATGTATATCAGAAGTATTTGAAACTAATCCATTTGATTCCCATGGATTTGAAGATAAGCCTTCCACTTCGCATTGATTTGAAGCTAAGTCATGTGTTTCGCTTGGATTTGAAGCTAACTCGTTTATTTCGCATGCTGTTGAAGCTCAATCATGTACATCACAAGTATTTGAAGCTAAACCATTTGTTTCGCATGGATTCGAAGATCAGTCTTCTACTTCGCATTGATTTGAACCTAAATCAAGTGTTTCGCTTGGATTTGAAGCTAACTCGTTTGTTTCGCATGCAGTTGAAGCTAAATCATTTATATCACAAGTATATGAAGCTAAACCATTTGATTCTCATGGATTTGGAGCTAAGCCTTCTATTTCGCATTGATTTGAATCTAAATCGTGAGTTTCGCATGGATTTGAAGCTAACTCGTTTGTTTCACATGGATTTGAAACTAACTCATTTGTTTGCCTTGCAGTTGAATCAAAATCATGTATATCACAAGTATTTGAAGCTAAACCATTTGTTTCGCATGGATTCGAAGATCAGCCTTCTACTTCGCATTGATTTGGAGCTAAATAATGTGTTTCGCATGGATTTAAAGCTAACACGTTTGTTTGGCATGCAGTTGAAGCTATATCACTTATATCGCAAGTATTTGAAGCTAAATCATTTGTTTCGCATGGATTCGAAAATCAGCCTTCAATTTCGCATTGATTTGAAGCTAAATCGTGTGTTTCTGATAGGATTTAAATCTAACACGTTTGTTTCGCATGCAGTTGAAGCTCAGTCATGTATATCACAAGTATTTGAAGCTAAACCATTTGTTTTGCATTGGTTTTGAAGCTAAGCCTTCTACTTCGCATTAATTTGAAGCTAAATCATGTGTTTCGCATGGATTTAAAGCTAACACGTTTGTTTCGCATGCAGTTGATGCTAAATCATGTATAGCACAAGTATTTGAAGATAATCCATTTGTTTTGCATGGATTCGAAAATCAGCCGTCTATTTCGCATTGATTTGAAGCCAAATCATGTGTTTCTCATGGATTTAAAGCTAACACGTTTGTTTCGCATGCAGATGAAGCTCAATCATGTATATCACAAGTATTTGAAGCTAAACCATTTGTTTCGCATTGGTTTTGAAGCTAAGCCTTCTACTTCGCATTAATTTGAAGCTAAATCATGTGTTACGCTTGGATACGAAGCTCACTCGTTTGTTTTTCCAGCATTTGAAGCTATATTACTTATACGCAAGTATTTGAAGCTGAACCATTTGTTTCGCATGAATATTAAGCTAAACCATGTGCTTCGAATGAACTTGAAACTAAATCATGTTTTTTGCATGTATTTGAAGCTAACTCGTTCGTTTCGCCTGCATATGAAGCTAAATCATGTATATCACAAGTATTTGAAGCTAAACCATTTGTTTCGCATGGATTCGAAGATCAGCCTTCTACTTCGCATTGATTTGAAGCTAAATCATGTGTTTCGCTTGGATTTGAAGCTAACTCGTTTCTTTCGCATGCTGTTGAAGCTCAATCATGTATATCACAAGTATTTGAAGCTAAACCATTTGTTTCGCATGGATTCGAAGCTAAGCCTTCTACTTCGCATTGATTTGAGGCTAAATCAAGTGTTTCGTTTGGATATGAAGCTTACTCGTTTGTTTTTCCAGCATTTGAAGCTATATCACTTATATCGCAAGTATTTGAAGCTATATCATTTGTGTCGCATGGATTTGATGCTAAGCCTTCTACTTCGCATTGATTTGGAGCTAAATCATGGGTTTCGCTTGGATTTGAAACTAACTCGTTTGTTTCGCATGCGGTTGAAGCTATATCACTTATGCTCGCAAGTATTTGAAGCTATTTCATTCGTTTCGCATGGAGTTGAAGCTAAGCCTTCCACTTCGCATTGATTTGAAGATAAATCATGTGTTTCGCTTGGATTTGAAGCTAACTCGTTTGTTTCGCATGCAGTTGAAGCCAAATCATTTATATCACAAGTATATGAAGCTAAACCATTTGATTCTCATGGATTTGGAGCTAAGCCTTTTATTTCGCATTGATTTGAATCTAAATCGTGAGTTTCGCATGGATTTGAATCTAACTCGTTTGTTTCGCATGGATTTGAAACTAACTCATTTGTTTACCTTGCAGTTGAATCAAAATCATGTATATCACAAGTATTTGAAGCTAAACCATTTGTTTCGCATGGATTCGAAGATCAGCCTTCTACTTCGCATTGATTTGGAGCTAAATAATGTGTTTCGCATGGATTTAAAGCTAACACGTTTGTTTGGCATGCAGTTGAAGCTAAATCATGTATATCACAAGTATTTGAAGATAATCCATTTGTTTTGCATGGATTCGAAAATCAGCCTTCTATTTCGCATTGATTTGAAGCTAAATCGTGTGTTTCTGATAGGATTTGAAGTTAACTCGTTAGTTTCGCATGCAGTTGAAGCTAAATCATGTATATCACAAGTATTTGAAGCTAAACCATTTGATTCTCATGGATTTGGAGCTAAGCCTTCTACTTCGCATTTATTTCTAGCTAAATCATGTGTTTCGCATGGATTTAAAGCTAACACGTTTGTTTCGCATGCAGTTGAAGCTAAATGATGTATATCACAAGTATTAGAAGCTAAACCATTTGTTTCGCATGGATTCGAAAATCAGCGTTCTATTTCGCATTGATTTGAAGCTAAATCATGAGTTTCGCATGGATTTGAAGCTAAATCGTTTGTTTCTCTTGGATTTGAAGCTAACTCGTTTGTTCCTCGTGCAGTTGAAGGTAAATCATGTATATCACAAGTATTTGAAGCTAAACCATTTGATTCGCATGGATTTGGAGCTAAGCCTTTCACTTCGCATTGATTTGAAGCTAAATAATGTGTTTCGCATGGATTTGAAGCTAACTCGTTTGTATCGCATGCAGTTGAAGCTAAATCATGCATAAAACAAGAATTTGAAGCTAAACCATCTGTTTCGCGTGGAATTGAAGCTAAGCCTTCCACTTCGCATTGATTTGAAGCTAAATCATGTGTTTCTCTGGGATTTGAAGCTAACTCGTTTGTTTCGCATGCAGTTGAAGATAAATCATGTATATCAGAAGTATTTGAAACTAATCCATTTGATTCCCATGGATTTGAAGATAAGCCTTCCACTTCGCATTGATTTGAAGCTAAGTCATGTGTTTCGCTTGGATTTGAAGCTAACTCGTTTATTTCGCATGCTGTTGAAGCTCAATCATGTACATCACAAGTATTTGAAGCTAAACCATTTGTTTCGCATGGATTCGAAGATCAGTCTTCTACTTCGCATTGATTTGAACCTAAATCAAGTGTTTCGCTTGGATTTGAAGCTAACTCGTTTGTTTCGCATGCAGTTGAAGCTAAATCATTTATATCACAAGTATATGAAGCTAAACCATTTGATTCTCATGGATTTGGAGCTAAGCCTTCTATTTCGCATTGATTTGAATCTAAATCGTGAGTTTCGCATGGATTTGAAGCTGACTCGTTTGTTTCACATGGATTTGAAACTAACTCATTTGTTTGCCTTGCAGTTGAATCAAAATCATGTATATCACAAGTATTTGAAGCTAAACCATTTGTTTCGCATGGATTCGAAGATCAGCCTTCTACTTCGCATTGATTTGGAGCTAAATAATGTGTTTCGCATGGATTTAAAGCTAACACGTTTGTTTTGGCATGCAGTTGAAGCTATATCACTTATATCGCAAGTATTTGAAGCTAAATCATTTGTTTCGCATGGATTCGAAAATCAGCCTTCAATTTCGCATTGATTTGAAGCTAAATCGTGTGTTTCTGATAGGATTTAAATCTAACACGTTTGTTTCGCATGCAGTTGAAGCTCAGTCATGTATATCACAAGTATTTGAAGCTAAACCATTTGTTTTGCATTGGTTTTGAAGCTAAGCCTTCTACTTCGCATTAATTTGAAGCTAAATCATGTGTTTCGCATGGATTTAAAGCTAACACGTTTGTTTCGCATGCAGTTGATGCTAAATCATGTATATCACAAGTATTTGAAGATAATCCATTTGTTTGCATGGATTCGAAAATCAGCGTCTATTTCGCATTGGATTTGAAGCCAAATCATGTGTTTCTCATGGATTTAAAGCTAACACGTTTGTTTCGCATGCAGATGAAGCTCAATCATGTATATCACAAGTATTTGAAGCTAAACCATTTGTTCCGCATTGGTTTTGAAGCTAAGCCTTCTACTTCGCATTAATTTGAAGCTAAATCATGTGTTACGCTTGGATACGAAGCTCACTCGTTTGTTTTTCCAGCATTTGAAGCTATATTACTTATACGCAAGTATTTGAAGCTGAACCATTTGTTTCGCATGAATATTAAGCTAAACCATGTGCTTCGAATGAACTTGAAACTAAATCATGTTTTTTGCATGTATTTGAAGCTAACTCGTTCGTTTCGCCTGCATATGAAGCTAAATCATGTATATCACAAGTATTTGAAGCTAAACCATTTGTTTCGCATGGATTCGAAGATCAGCCTTCTACTTCGCATTGATTTGAAGCTAAATCATGTGTTTCGCTTGGATTTGAAGCTAACTCGTTTCTTTCGCATGCTGTTGAAGCTCAATCATGTATATCACAAGTATTTGAAGCTAAACCATTTGTTTCGCATGGATTCGAAGCTAAGCCTTCTACTTCGCATTGATTTGAGGCTAAATCAAGTGTTTCGTTTGGATATGAAGCTTACTCGTTTGTTTTTCCAGCATTTGAAGCTATATCACTTATATCGCAAGTATTTGAAGCTATATCATTTGTGTCGCATGGATTGATGCTAAGCCTTCTACTTCGCATTGATTTGGAGCTAAATCATGGGTTTCGCTTGGATTTGAAAACTAACCTCGTTTGTTTCGCATGCGGTTGAAGCTATATCACTTATGCTCGCAAGTATTTGAAGCTATTTCATTCGTTTCGCATGGAGTTGAAAGCTAAGCCTTCCCACTTCGCATTGATTTGAAGATAAATCATGTGTTTCGCTTGGATTTGAAGCTAACTCGTTTGTTTCGCATGCAGTTGAAGCTAAATCATTTATATCACAAGTATATGAAGCTAACCATTTGATTCTCATGGATTTGGAGCTAAGCCTTTTATTTCGCATTGATTTGAATCTAAATCGTGAGTTTCGCATGGATTTGAATCTAACTCGTTTGTTTCGCATGGATTTGAAACTAACTCATTTGTTTACCTTGCAGTTGAATCAAAATCATGTATATCACAAGTATTTGAAGCTAAACCATTTGTTTCGCATGGATTCGAAGATCAGCCTTCTTCTTTTTTACTTCGCATTGATTTGGAGCTAAATAATGTGTTTCGCATGGATTTAAAGCTAACACGTTTGTTTGGCATGCAGTTGAAGCTAAATCATGTATATCACAAGTATTTGAAGATAATCCATTTGTTTTGCATGGATTCGAAAATCAGCCTTCTATTTCGCATTGATTTGAAGCTAAATCGTGTGTTTCTGATAGGATTTGAAGTTAACTCGTTAGTTTCGCATGCAGTTGAAGCTAAATCATGTATATCACAAGTATTTGAAGCTAAACATTTGATACTCATGGATTTGGAGCTAAGCCTTCTACTTCGCATTTATTTCTAGCTAAATCATGTGTTTCGCATGGATTTAAAGCTAACACGTTTGTTTCGCATGCAGTTGAAGCTAAATGATGTATATCACAAGTATTAGAAGCTAAACCATTTGTTTCGCATGGATTCGAAAATCAGCGTTCTATTTCGCATTGATTTGAAGCTAAATCATGAGTTTCGCATGGATTTGAAGCTAAATCGTTTGTTTCTCTTGGATTTGAAGCTAACTCGTTTGTTCCTCGTGCAGTTGAAGGTAAATCATGTATATCACAAGTATTTGAAGCTAAACCATTTGATTCGCATGGATTTGGAGCTAAGCCTTTCACTTCGCATTGATTTGAAGCTAAATAATGTGTTTCGCATGGATTTGAAGCTAACTCGTTTGTATCGCATGCAGTTGAAGCTAAATCATGCATAAAACAAGAATTTGAAGCTAAACCATCTGTTTCGCGTGGAATTGAAGCTAAGCCTTCCACTTCGCATTGATTTGAAGCTAAATCATGTGTTTCTCTGGGATTTGAAGCTAACTCGTTTGTTTCGCATGCAGTTGAAGATAAATCATGTATATCAGAAGTATTTGAAACTAATCCATTTGATTCCCATGGATTTGAAGATAAGCTTTCCACTTCGCATTGATTTGAAGCTAAGTCATGTGTTTCGCTTGGATTTGAAGCTAACTCGTTTATTTCGCATGCTGTTGAAGCTCAATCATGTACATCACAAGTATTTGAAGCTAAACCATTTGTTTCGCATGGATTCGAAGATCAGCCTTCTACTTCGCATTGATTTGGAGCTAAATAATGTGTTTCGCATGGATTAAAGCTAACACGTTTGTTTGGCATGCAGTTGAAGCTATATCACTTATATCGCAAGTATTTGAAGCTAAATCATTTGTTTCGCATGGATTCGAAAATCAGCCTTCAATTTCGCATTGATTTGAAGCTAAATCGTGTGTTTCTGATAGGATTTAAATCTAACACGTTTGTTTCGCATGCAGTTGAAGCTCAGTCATGTATATCACAAGTATTTGAAGCTAAACCATTTGTTTTGCATTGGTTTTGAAGCTAAGCCTTCTACTTCGCATTAATTTGAAGCTAAATCATGTGTTTCGCATGGATTTAAAGCTAACACGTTTGTTTCGCATGCAGTTGATGCTAAATCATGTATATCACAAGTATTTGAAGATAATCCATTTGTTTTGCATGGATTCGAAAATCAGCCGTCTATTTCGCATTGATTTGAAGCCAAATCATGTGTTTCTCATGGATTTAAAGCTAACACGTTTGTTTCGCATGCAGATGAAGCTCAATCATGTATATCACAAGTATTTGAAGCTAAACCATTTGTTTCGCATTGGTTTTGAAGCTAAGCCTTCTACTTCGCATTAATTTGAAGCTAAATCATGTGTTACGCTTGGATACGAAGCTCACTCGTTGTTTTTCCAGCATTTGAAGCTATATTACTTATACGCAAGTATTTGAAGCTGAACCATTTGTTTCGCATGAATATTAAGCTAAACCATGTGCTTCGAATGAACTTGAAACTAAATCATGTTTTTTGCATGTATTTGAAGCTAACTCGTTCGTTTCGCCTGCATATGAAGCTAAATCATGTATATCACAAGTATTTGAAGCTAAACCATTTGTTTCGCATGGATTCGAAGATCAGCCTTCTACTTCGCATTGATTTGAAGCTAAATCATGTGTTTCGCTGGATTTGAAGCTAACTCGTTTCTTTCGCATGCTGTTGAAGCTCAATCATGTATATCACAAGTATTTGAAGCTAAACCATTTGTTTCGCATGGATTCGAAGCTAAGCCTTCTACTTCGCATTGATTTGAGGCTAAATCAAGTGTTTTCGTTTGGATATGAAGCTTACTCGTTTGTTTTTCCAGCATTTGAAGCTATATCACTTATATCGCAAGTATTTGAAGCTATATCATTTGTGTCGCATGGATTTGATGCTAAGCCTTCTACTTCTCGCATTGATTTGGAGCTAAATCATGGTTTCGCTTGGATTTGAAACTAACTCGTTTGTTTCGCATGCGGTTGAAGCTATATCACTTATGCTCGCAAGTATTGAAGCTATTTCATTCGTTTCGCATGGAGTTGAAGCTAAGCCTTCCACTTCGCATTGATTTGAAGATAAATCATGTGTTTCGCTTGGATTTGAAGCTAACTCGTTTGTTTCGCATTGCAGTTGAAGCTAAATCATTTATATCACAAGTATATGAAGCTAAACCATTTGATTCTCATGGATTTGGAGCTAAGCCTTCTATTTCGCATTGATTTGAATCTAAATCGTGAGTTTCGCATGGATTTGAATCTAACTCGTTTGTTTCGCATGGATTTGAAACTAACTCATTTGTTTACCTTGCAGTTGAATCAAAATCATGTATATCACAAGTATTTGAAGCTAAACCATTTGTTTCGCATGGATTCGAAGATCAGCCTTCTACTTCGCATTGATTTGGAGCTAAATAATGTGTTTCGCATGGATTTAAAGCTAACACGTTTGTTTGGCATGCAGTTGAAGCTAATCATGTATATCACAAGTATTTGAAGATAATCCATTTGTTTTGCATGGATTCGAAAATCAGCCTTCTATTTCGCATTGATTTGAAGCTAAATCGTGTGTTTCTGATTGGATTTGAAGTTAACTCGTTAGTTTCGCATGGCAGTTGAAGCTAAATCATGTATATCACAAGTATTTGAAGCTAAACCATTTGATTCTCATGGATTTGTGAGCTAAGCCTTCTACTTCGCATTTATTTCTAGCTAAATCATGTGTTTCGCATGGATTTAAAGCTAACACGTTTGTTTCGCATGCAGTTGAAGCTAAATGATGTATATCACAAGTATTAGAAGCTAAACCATTTGTTTCGCATGGATTCGAAATTCAGCGTTCTATTTCGCATTGATTTGAAGCTAAATCATGAGTTTCGCATGGATTTGAAGCTAAATCGTTTGTTTCTCTTGGATTTGAAGCTAACTCGTTTGTTCCTCGTGCAGTTGAAGGTAAATCATGTATATCACAAGTATTTGAAGCTAAACCATTTGATTCGCATGGATTTGGAGTCTAAGCCTTTTCACTTCGCATTGATTTGAAGCCTAAATCATGTGTTTCTCTGGGATTTGAAGCTAACTCGTTTGTTTCGCATGCAGTTGAAGATAAATCATGTAGTATCAGAAGTATTTGAAACTAATCCATTTGATTCCCATGGATTTGAAGATAAGCCTTCACTTCGCATTGATTTGAAGCTAAGTCATGTGTTTCGCTTGATTTGAAGCTAACTCGTTTATCTTTCGCATGCTGTTGAAGCTCCAATTCATGTACATCACAAGTATTTGAAGCTAAACCATTTGTTTCGCATGGATTCGAAGATCAGTCTTCTACTTCGCATTGATTTGAACCTAATCAAGTGTTTCGCTTGGATTTGAAGCTAACTCGTTTGTTTCGCATGCAGTTGAAGCTAAATCATTTATATCACAAGTATATGAAGCTAAACCATTTGATTCTCATGGATTTGGAGCTAAGCCTTCTATTTCGCATTGATTTGAATCTAAATCGTGAGTTTCGCATGGATTTGAAGCTAACTCGTTTGTTTCACATGGATTTGAAACTAACTCATTTGTTTGCCTTGCAGTTGAATCAAAATCATGTATATCACAAGTATTTGAAGCTAAACCATTTGTTTTCGCATGGATTCCGAAGATCAGCCTTCTACTTCGCATTGATTTGGAGCTAAATAATGTGTTTCGCATGGATTTAAAGCTAACAACGTTTGTTTGGCATGCAGTTGAAGCTATATCACTTATATCGCAAGTATTTGAAGCTAAATCATTTGTTTCGCATGGATTCGAAAATCAGCCTTCAATTTCGCATTGATTTGAAGCTAAATCGTGTGTTTCTGATAGGATTTAAATCTAACACGTTTGTTTCGCATGCAGTTGAAGCTCAGTCATGTATACTCACAAGTATTTGAAGCTAAACCATTATGTTTTGCATTGGTTTTGAAGCTAAGCCTTCTACTTCGCATTAATTTGAAGCTAAATCACGTGTTTCGCATGGATTTAAAGCTAACACGTTTGTTTTCGCATGCAGTTGATGCTAAATCATGTATATCACAAGTATTTGAAGATAATCCATTTGTTTTGCATGGATTCGAAAATCAGCCGTCTATTTCGGCATTGATTTGAAGCCAAATCATGTGTTTCTCAGGATTTAAAGCTAACACGTTTGTTTCGCATGCAGATGAAGCTCAATCATGTATATCACAAGTATTTGAAGCTAAACCATTTGTTTCGCATTGTTTTGAAGCTAAGCCTTCTACTTCGCATTAATTTGAAGCTAAATCATGTGTTACGCTTGGATACGAAGCTCACTCGTTTGTTTTTCCAGCATTTGAAGCCTAATATTACTTATACGCAAGTATTTGAAGCTGAACCATTTGTTTCGCATGATTATTAAGCTAAACCATGTGCTTCGAATGAATTTGAAGCCTAAATCATGTGTTTCGCATGTATTTGGAAGCTAAAAACGTTTGTTTCGCCTGCATGTGAAGCTAAATCATGTATATCACAAGTATTTGAAGCTAATCCATTTGATTCCCATGGATTTGAAGATAAGCCTTCCACTTCGCATTGATTTGAAGCTAAATCATGTGTTTTCGCTTGGATTTGTAAGCTAACTCGTTTCTTTCGCATGCTGTTGAAGCTCAATCATGTATATCACAAGTATTTGAAGCTAAACCATTTGTTTCGTCATGGATCGAAGCTAAGCCTTCTACTTCGCATTGATTTGAGGCTAAATCAAGTGTTTTCGTTTGGATATGAAGCTTACTCGTTTGTTTTCCAGCATTTGAAGCTATATCACTTATATCGCAAGTATTTGAAGCTATATCATTTGTGTCGCATGGATTTGATGCTAAGCCTTCTACTTCGCATTGATTTGGAGCTAAATCATGGGTTTCGCTTGGATTTGAAACTAACTCGTTTGTTTCGCATGCGGTTGAAGCTATATCACTTATGCTCGCAAGTATTTGAAGCCTATTTCATTCGTTTCGCATGGAGTTGAAGCTAAGCCTTCCACTTCGCATTGATTTGAAGATAAATCATGTGTTTCGCTTGGATTTCAAGCTAACTCGTTTGTTTCGCATGCAGTTGAAGCTAAATCATTATATCACAAGTATATGAAGCTAAACCATTTGATTCTCATGGATTTGGAGCTAAGCCTTCTATTTCGCATTGATTTTGAAGCTAAAGTCGTGAGTTTCGCATGGATTTGAAGCTAACTCGTTTGTTTCGCATGGATTCTTGAAGCTAACTCAATTGTTTCCCTTGCAGTTGAATCAAAATCATTTATATCACAAGTATTTGAGCTAAACCATTTGTTTCGCATGGATTCGAAGATCAGCCTTCTACTTCGCATTGATTTGGAGCTAAATAATGTGTTTCGCATGGATTTAAAGCTAACACGTTTGTTTGGCATGCCAGTTGAAGCTAAATCATGTATATCACAAGTATTTGAAGATAATCCATTTGTTTTGCATGGATTCGAAAATCAGCCTTCTATTTCGCATTGATTTGAAGCTAAATCGTGTGTTTCGGATAGGATTTAAAGCTGAGCCCCGTTTGTTTTCGCATGCAGTTGTAAGCTCAATCATGTATATCACAAGTATCTGAAGCTAAACCATTTGTTTCGCATTGGTTTTGATGCTAAGCCTTCTACTTCGAATTGATTTGAAGCTATATCAAGTGTTTCGTTTGGATTTGATGCTAACTCGTTTGTTTCGCATGCAGTTGAAGCTAAATCATGTATATCACAAGTATTTGAAGATAATCCATTTGTTTTGCATGGTTCGAAAATCAGTCTTCTATTTCGCATTGATTTGAAGCTAAATCATGTGTTTCGCATGGATTTGAAGCTAACTCTTTTGTTTCGTCTGCATTTGTTGTAGTTAAATCATGTATATCACAATTATTTTGAAGCTAAACCATTTGTTTTCGCATGGATTTGAAGATAAGCCTACTCTACTTCGCATTGATTTGAAGGTTTAATCATGTGTTTCTCTTGCACTTGAAGATAACTCGTTGTTTCGCATGCATTTGAAG